>NW_028120439.1:0-69089 GCF_965178545.1 Coloeus monedula
ATTTTGGGGGGGAAAGCACAGTTTTGGGGGTTATAAAAATCCGGGTTTTCCGGATCTGAGGCGGTTTGAGGATGACGTCAGCGATGGGGTGCGGCCACACAGGTGAAATGTCAATTTTCCACATCACTGCGTGGGAAGAAAGGCAAAATCGAGGGGGACTATGGGGCAATTTCCCCCGATTTAGGGTCTTTTCCCTCTTTTTTGGACTTGTTTTCCCCATTTTTGGACTCTTTCTCCCTCAGTTTTTTGTCTCTTTCCCCACTTTGGGGGCTCTTCACCCCTTTTTCATTCACTTTTCCCCCGGTTTGGGCTCTTTTCCCCCTTTTATGTGTGCTTCTCTCCCACCCCCTGCCCCCTTCGCGGGGGGTCCTTTCCCCTATTTCTGGTATCTCTCTTTTTTTGGCCTCTTTCCCCCTATTTTTTAGGCTCTTGCTCCCATTTTAATATTCCTTTCCCCCCTTTTTGGGTTGTTCGCCCATTTGTGGTGTCTTTTCCCATCTCTTTGAGCTTTTAATCTCATTTGGAGGGCTCTTTCCACCTTTTTTTCCCCCCTCCTTTCTCCTTTTTTGATCTCTTTCCACTTGTTTCAGTTCTTTTGCTCTTTGGGGGGTCTTTTTTCCCTTTCTTTGTGCTCTTCTCCCTCATTTTTGGGCTCCTTTCCTAATTTATGGGTCCCTTTTCCCATCTTCTGGGGTTGCTTCCCCCTCTCTGTGCTCTTCCTCCTTTTTTTTGGTCTCTTTTCCTGTATTTGGGGTCCTTTCCCCAGTTTTGGCTCTTTCCCCTCTTTTTGATCTCCTTTCCCATCTTTTTGGGGCTCTTTTCTCCCTTTTGGGGAACTCTTTTTCCCCTTTTTGGTCTCTTTTCCATCCTCTGGGGCTTCTTTACCCTTCTTGGGGAACTCTTTCCCTCTTTTTTAGGGCATTCCCCCCCCTTTTTTGACACTGTTCCCCCTAGTGCCACCCCCAGGACACCCAAGTCCCCCCAGCCCCTCCCCCGGTGTCCCCCGGTGTCACCCACCTGGGTGAAGTCGGGCGCCCGCCAGGCCTTGGCCAGTGCCTGCGCGTCGCTCGTCGCCGTCCCGTCGGGCCCTCGCAGGTCGTTGCTGGTGGCACCGTCGTAGTCGCCGCAGAGGCCACAGAGCGTCGCCCGCGCTTCCCTGGGCACCTCCACCGTCACCCCCGCGGCGCCCAGTTCCACCAGAAATCCCGGGATTCGGCTGATCCGGAGGGTCGTGCGTGTCTCTGTGATGGTCAGCGGTCCCGGGAGCTCCGCGGGGAGGGGGGTGGGGACCCCGTTGAGCTGGAGAACACCAAATTACAGGGGAAAAGGGAATTTGGGGTGATACAGAGGTGAAGGGTAGCTGGAGGAATCTGGGTGGAAAAATGATGGGATGCGTCCAGGCATGGTGGGGGCAGGATGAGGGACAACCCATGTAGGTGCTTCCCCAGCACAAAACTGGGGGGGGAAAAGAGCAATTTTAGTCAAAACGATGGGGTGCATCAATTTATGGGTGTCTCTTAGTGACCATCACCCACACAGGTGCTTTACTTGTAGGAAACTGGGGAGGGAAAAGAGCAATTTGGGGCAAAATTAAGGTAAGAACATCCTGTGGTGCTGGTGGCATGAGACAACCCTCTTACCTGGTGTGAAATTAGGGGAAAAAAAATCGATTTTTTTTTTATTAAAATGAAGGTCTGGAGGATGTTTAGGGTGACAACACGGTGGTGACAACATTTATGGGTGCCACCCAGCATGGTGACAACTTACCCAGACCTTCCTGTCCCTCCGCACAGTGATGAAGCTGTGGGGGGTGAAGAGGTGAAGTGCCACCACTGCCGGCTGGTCCCCAATGTCCCTGACGTCCCCCAGCAGCCGGAACCATGCAGGGTCGTGGGGGTTGCACACGCTGGCCACCACGTAGATGCCGGTGGCCAGGGTGGCCCCGGTGACGCCGTCAAAGGTGACGAAGCGGGTGGCAGGGGACAGGGCGCAGCGCCCCGGGCGTGCGATGCAGGCGCGGGTGCCGTCACGGAGGCCGCAGGTGTGGCCAAAGGGACAAGTGAAGGGGCGGCACTGGAGGCCCCCGGGCCCCCGGCAGGTGCAGGACTGGGAGCAGTCGGGGGTCAGGACGGTCTCGGCAATCTGTTTTCCATGGATAAAATGTGGAAAGTGGGGAAAAGTGGCCTAAATGGCCAAAAAATGGGGATGATGATGCTGTGAAGTGTCATGGGAGGGGGAAGGGGGGTCCATGTCCTCCGTAACCCCAATGTGTCTCCATATCCCCAATGGGTGCCCATGGGGACCACCAGCATGTCCCCGGTGTCCCCATGCCCCCCAGATCCCCATGTCCCCCATGCTGGGGGACACTGAGAACACTGGTGGAGACACAGGGGGACACTGGAACATGCTGGGAGACACTGGGAAGGACACTAAGTCCCCACACTAAGAGAGTGGGATGCATTGGTAGGCACTGGTGGGGGGAACAGGGACAAACTGGAAAGGATTGGGAACACTATGGGGGAAAGTGTGGGAGGATTAGAACTCCCTGGGAGGGACTGTGGACAATACAGGGAATACTGGGGGAGACTGGAGGGGACTGGAGAGATGCTGGGGTAAAGAGGGACACACTGGGAGATGTGTTTGGGGGAAGTGGGACACACTGGGGAGAAATGGTGACACGGGGGGATGCTGGGGTGTACTGGAAGGAACTGGGGACACTGTGGGAGGCACGTTGAAGGGACCTGGGATCAACTGAGGGAGACTGGAAGGGATGGGGACGAACTGTGGTGCACTTGGAGGGACTGAGGACTGAGGAGGGACTGTGAGGCATACTGGAGGGGACTGGGGCAACTGGGAATACTTGGAAACACTGGAGAGGGCACACTGCAAGGAACTGGGATGCACTGGGAGAGACTAGAGACACTGGGGGGCACTCTGGAGGGAACTGGGGGGGACTGGAAAGGACTCGTGGAGAACTGCGGCCTCCTGGGAAGGACTGGGGAAACTGTGGGAGGCACACCGAAGGGACCTGGGATCAGCATGGGGAGCCCGGAAGGAGCTAGGGCTGGAACTGGCCTGTAGTGGGAGGCACTGGGGCCACACCCACCTGGAAGTAGCGCCCCTGGTGGAGGCAGCCGCAGGTCCCCGGGAGGACGCAGCGGGCCCCGTCGAACAGCAGCCCCTCGGCGCACTGACACCCCTCAAAGCAGCGCTCGCTGCAAGGGGGCGGGGCCGACACACCTGCGCAGGTGTGCTCACAGGTGCGGGCACACAGCTGGTAGCGGCTCTTGGGGGGGCAGGTGAGGGCTGGGAGAGGGAGGGAAGAAACAAAGGGGGTCAGTGGGGTCAATGGGGGCTCATCTGGGGCCAAGGGGGGAGTGGGGCTAAATGGGAGGTCATCTGGGGTCAGTGCCATCCCATCTTTGGGATGGGTGGTCCTGTGGGGCTCCCATTTGGGGGCATCAGGGAAGCCCCACTGGTTGCACAGGGTTCCACTGGGGGACACAGGCTTCCCGTTTTTGGGGGCGGGGGGTCCCCTTTGGGTGTCTCATTGGGGCATTTCCCAGATGGGGGCTTAGCAATACGGACATGTGCCCCTTTTTCCATGCAGGAATGAGCCCCTGCTCATTCCCACCCCCACCAAAATTTCCATTCCCTGCAAAATTCCTGCCCCCACAAAAATCCTGACCCCCAAATTCCCATCCTCCCAAAACTTCAGCACCCCAAAGTCCCAACTCCAAACTTCCTGTCACCTCAAATTCCCGACCCCCCAAAATTCCCAACCCCTCCATGTACTCACGGCAACCCGTGGCCTCCCGCCACTCCCGGAGCGCACCTCCGGCTGCCTGGCACGCGGCTGCATAGCCCTGAAAGCCGGGGCAGGGGTCGCCCCCCACCCTGCACACCTGGTGCTCGCAGGTCACCAGGTACGTGCGGGGCGGAACCACCCCGTGACACCCCGCAAAGGGTCCTTCGGGGTCCGCCAGCACCGCGCAGCGCCGCGCCTGGGCCGGGGAGCAGCTGGGGGCGGGCACCAGGTGGGTGCAGTTCGGGGGGGGCCTGCCCAGAGCCCCCCCATCGGGGCCGTCGTCGTTGGGGTCCCCGTTGAAGTTGCCGCAGAGGCCCCGGGGGCGGCGGGACGGGGGCGGCAGCGTCAGCACCACATACGCCTTGCCGTCGTAGAGGATTTTGGGGCCCCCCTGGACCTGGAGCAGCCGGTGGGACCCCACCTGCGCCACCCCCACCGCGCCCCCCCGCAGCCACAGCGGCAGCAAGTGGCGCTCGCCATCCACCTGGGGGGAGAGAGGGGTGAGGATCCCAAAAGGGAAGTCGGACCACCAAAGGTGGGGTTAACCCCCCAAAATAGGGTTTGCACCCCCAAAAACAGGGTCTTGCACTTCCTTCTGTGCACCTCAAAGCCATGGTTTACATCCCAAAAAGGGGTGATTACACTCCGAAAAGAGCGTTTTCAACCCCAAAATCATGGTTTGCACCCCAAACCCAGGGTTATCATGCCAGAAAGGGTCTGTACACCCCAGAGTGCACACCGAAAGTGGGGTGTGTACCCCAAAAGCAGCTCTTGCACACCCAAACAACCCCTCCCCTGCTGCCATGTCCCTCAAAACCCCATTTTCACCCCCTTCTTTTTCACCCAATCCCTTTTTACCCCCCAAAGCAGGGTTTGTACCTGCCAAACCAGGCCTGCAGCCCCAAAAGCATTGCCCCCAAAACATGGCTTGCACCCGCAAAACAGGGCATGCACCCCAAAGTCAGAGCTTTCTCCCTAAACCTGGCCTTTCTTCACTGCTGCACCTCCCAAACCCCATTTCCATCCCCTTTTTTGCCCCCCAAATACCTTTTTGCCCCCAAAACCAGGCCCTCCACTCACCATCACCTCCCACTGCTGTCCCCTGTGCATCACCACAGTCACCCCGTGCGCCATCACCGTCACCCGCTGCACCTCCACATCCTCCTGCTCCAAGGCCACCGTGATGGGCTCCAGCTCCTCCTCAGGCTCACCCCTCTCCAACTCCAGCAGCGGGAGGGTGCAGGATCCCCCAAAACTCCCCAGGTGCCCATCGAAGGTGCTGTAAGCCCCTGCCCCCAAAACCTGGCACTGTCTGCAGGTGCGGGGGTGGCACCCCAGCACCCCATCCCGCACTGTGCATTCCTCGTCCCTGGAGCAGCCTGGAGCGGGGTGACACTCCAGCCCCCCATTTTCAGAGCAGATGCAGCGCTGGGTGCAGGGGGGCTCGGGGTAAAACTGCACCCCCTGAGGGTAGTAGCGGCCCTCCAAAACACAGCCACATTGGGGGAGGGGCACGCAGTGATCCCCGCTCCGGAAAAATCCGGGATCGCAGAAACAACCTTCGGAGCATGTGGAGGCATCAGAGCAATCCTGGGGTCCAGCTTCGCCTTGGCAGGTGGGGGGGCAGGGGGAGCCACAGAGCTCATAGTGCTGGTTTGGGGGGCACACGGGGCCTGTCAGGAAGGGAGAGGAGTTGGAAACACCAAAACCCCCATGGACACAAGAAAACTCCCTGCAAACCCTCAAAACCCTCATGGACACCCCAAATTCCCATGGATGCCCCAAAACTCCCCATGCAGACCCCAAATTCCCAAACTCCCCATGGACACCCTAAAACTCCCTTGTCTGAACCCCAAGACCCGCCATCCAAGCTTCAAACCTCCTTGTGCAGACCCCAAACCCCCTATGGACACCCCAAAACTCCCTGTGTAGATCCCAAAACCCCCAGTGAAACCCTAAAGCTCCCCATGGAGACCCAAAAACCCCTGGGAACACCTCAGACCTGACATGGACACCCCAAAGCCCCCCCAGACAGCCCCAACCCCCCTTCCCCCTGCCAGACACCCCAAAATCCTCCATGGACAGCCCAAAACTCCTTGCCCAACCTCTGTGTTTCTCTCTGCCCTCCAAAACCCCCCTGTACTCTCCCAAGCCCCCCAAGTCCCCCCGTACTGCAGAAGGCGGCCGTGCGCCATGGCCGCACAGCAGCGCCCTGGCTCTGGCAAGCAGCAACATAGGCACCAATGGCCTGGCACACGGTGTCCTGGTGCCCCTCGTACAGGCAGGCGTCAAAGAGACAGTCATCCAAATAAGGGGCGGGGTCGATGACGTCGTGGCAGGCGGCAAAGGGCCCCCGTTTCTTCCCCAGCAGCCCACAGTGCTTGTCCCCACGGTAGGCACGTTTTTGGGCGTCGCTGCACACCTGGCAGCCCTTGCTGCACCCAGGTGAGCACCCAGGGACATCGCCGACCTTCCAGCTATCGCCCAGGTGGGTCTCATTGTCAGCATGGTGGCCATCACGGGTGACAAAGTCGTCGTGGGGGTCCCCATTGGCGTTGCCACAGAGGCCGCAGACAGCGCCAGCATAGGTGTTGGGGATGATGACACGGGCATAGCTGTACCAGTCAAAAGTGACAGTGACACCCACGTCAGTGGTGATGAAGCCGTGGACACCACGGAGGGACACCTGGATCTGGTGGTTGTGGGTGAAAGGGAGGTCCAACAGGACACCATTGACCTGGAAAGAGAGTTGTGGGTGGCATGAGGTCATGCAATGAAGTTGAAACCCACCCAAGGGTCATAGAATGACCCTGAAGACCACCTAGATGCCACATGATGACCTCGAAACCCACCTGAAAACCATATAATGGCCTTGAAACCTTAACCCAATACCATGGAACAACCTTGAAAACCAGATGCCACACAAGGGCTTTACAGCCCAACAGGACACTATCCAATGACTTTGAAGGCCACCAAGATGACATTTTAGCCCACCCAGATGCCACCCAATTACCTTGAAACCCACCTGAACACCGTAAAAGGACTTTGAAACTCCATCGAGGTGTCATGTGATGACCTTGAAGCGCACCTGAAGACTATACCATGATCTTGAACACTCCCCAGATACCATGCAATGACTCTGAACCACCCCTATCACCTTCTTCATCCCTACCTTGACCTTCTGGGGATGTTCCTGGCTGAGGCTGAGGGACATGTTGTACACCTCCACAGTGACCACCTTGGTGAAGGAGACCAGGTGGCTGCCACGGTGATTGTTCTCCACAGTGACAGCAAAGGGGATGAGGGTGGGGTCAGTGGAGCAGAGCCCAGCCAACAGGTAGACACAGGTACCCATGAAGTCAAAGCGGCGCCCATCGAAGGTGGTGTAGTGGGGGTCACCGGTGGCCACGCAGATAGACCGGCTGTTGGCTGTGCACTGCCGCACTCCCTTCACCACCGTGCACACCTCACCCGGCTTACACCCCGAGTCCTCGCACACCACCATTCCCAGCTCTGTGTCACACCTGCACCTGGAGCGACAGGTGTCATCACCCCAGAACTCCTCGCCAGGGCGGTAGTAGCGGCCGTCGCGGGTGCAGCCACAGCGGGACACCGGCACGCACTGCCCGCCACTGAGCACGTGGCCAGTGTTACAGGCACAGGTCTCCACGCAGGGCTGGTCACAGGTGGCTGGACTGTCTCGGTTGGAGCAGGTGGCCGGACAGGCGTTGCCACAGGACTCATAGTGGCTGTTTTCAGGGCAAGGTAATGCTGCAGGGGGAGGAAAGTGGGGTGAGGGAGGGATTAGGGGAGTAGACAGCATTCGACACAGCAGCCTGGGGCTGGGAAAGCGTCTCAAACATGGGGAAGGGTCTGGAAAACGAGAAGGGTCTGGAATGCAAGGAGGAAGGTCTGGGAAATGTGGGAAGAGACTGGGACAAGGGGGATAAGGTCTGAGCCATGTGGCAAGGGTCTGGGCCATGCGGGATGGGGTCTGGGATGCACAGGATGAGGTCTGGGACACAAGGATAAAGGCCTGGAACATGTGGGAAGGATCTGGAAAATGTGGGATAGAGTCTTGGAAAGATGGGATGGAGTCTGGGACACAAGAAGGGTCTGGAGCACCAGAAGAAAGTTCTGGAGAACTTCCAAGGACCATCTGAGAGATTTGAAGGCTGGATCCCACTTCGTACCCATCCTCCCCCACTCTGGTTCCTTCCCTTCCCAAAGAAAACCCCAGCCCTTACGGCATCCCGATGGTGTCCTCCAGTCATGGACCATGGCCCCATGCTTCTGACATGTTGCCGCGTACGTCTCCAGCACCTGGCAGAGGATTGACCTCGCCCCATTGCTCAGGCACAGGTCAGACAGGCAGTTACGATAAAAGTCGTGAGGCTTCACTATGTTGTGACATGCTCTGAAGGGCCCCTGGAAGGATTTTTTTAAGATCCCACAATAGTGGTTCCCACCATAAAGTTCCTTCTTCTCCTCATCACACACTGGGCATGTTCCATCGCAATAATCCCAACAGATCGGGTCGTCAGCCTCAGAGTCAGCACTTTTCCAGCTTTTGGCCCATGTCACAATGGCGGTGATGTTGTCACCAGCCTCGGGGATGTCGTCGAGGGGCTTGAGATTGAAATTCCCACAGAGGCCACGGACATGGCGGAAGTAGCTGCTGGGGAGGTCGATCAGGAGGTGCCAGTTCCAGTCATAGGAGACCCGGAGACCAAAATCTGTCTCCAGAGCAACACGAAGCCCACTGGGACGGACCCTCAGCTTCCCGTCTGCCAGGAGCACCGGGAGCAGCGTCACCTCCCCGTTCACCTGCCAGAGGCCCAACATTCCCAGTTATCTCAATGTTTTCATTCTCAACATACACCAATATTTTATTCCCAATGTATCTGAATATTTTATTCCCCACATATCCCAATTCTTTATTCCCAGCAAATTCCAACACTAAATCCCATCATATCCCAATATTTTACACCTTACATATCCCAACATTTTATTCCTGCTATTTTATTACTGACATATCCCAACATAGAATTCCCAGTATAACCCAATATTTCATTCCCAAAATATACAAACACCCTACAGTATTTTATTCCTGCTGCATCCCAACATTTTATTCCTGAAATATCCTAATATTTTATTCCCAGTTTATCCCAACATCTTATTCCTGGCATATCCTGTTTTATTCCTGACATTGCCCAACATTTTATTCCCAATAAATCCCAACATCTTATTCCAACATTCTGTTCCTGACATTTCCAGATATTCTATTCCCCATATTTTATTCTCACCATTTCTCAACTTTTTATTCCTGACATATCCCAAGATTTTATTCTCAAAATATCCCAACATTTCAACAATCCACCTCCCAATCTGACTGATTTACCTCAAAATAACATTGGCACTGGCTGGCTGAAGAAGGAGGCAGGGAAGAGCTGGATGAAGCAAAAAGTTGGGAAAAAGCCCAAATTTTCCACATTTCCACCCAACTCACCCGGACTTTTCCATCTTCATTCCGGCGGAAGGAGATGCGTTGTCCATAGACATCAACATTGACCAAGGAAACATAGGACACAGATTGGATTCCGCCACGGATGTCATTCTTGGCCTCAACCCTGAAGGGCACCAGCCCAGGGTCATTCCCATGGGATTCGGCCATGGTGTAGGTGCAGGTTCCTTGGAAGTCGAAGTCAAGGCCATCGAAGGTGCGGAAGTGTGGGTCACCCCAAGCCCAGCACGTGGCGACCAGGGCCGGAATGCAGTGGGATTCGGCACCACGGGGCCGACAGCGCTCCTTGGGGCGGCAGCGCAGGGACTTGCAGGGGTCTGGGAGGGGAAGTGGAGCAGGATGAGCCATGGGCTGGGTGAAATAAGAGATAAAGATTGGGAAAAGCCACGGGTTGGAGAAAAGGATGGCAAAAAAGTGGGGGGAAGTCATGACATAGAGAAAACTATGAGATGGGAAAGACCATGGAATGGGAAAAATCATGAGATGGGAGAAACTATGGGAGAAGTCGTGGAAGGAACCATGGGATGGAAAACCATGGAAGGAACCATGGGAAAAGCATGGGAAAAACAATGAGAAAAACCATGGAAAAGACCATGGAAAAAACCATGGTATGGGAGAAACCATGGGAGGAACTGTAGGAAAAATCATGGGATGGGGAAAACAACATGTGGGAAACCTTGGGAGAAACCATGGGAAGAATTGCCCTATCCTTGACCCTTAGTACCAGAGACAGGATTCTGTTCCCTCCACCTCCCCTTCCCTTTTCTCCCCAGTCAATCCCCCAGTCATCCCCAGACCCGCTTGGCCTCTAAAATCCCCCTTTCCCCCATTTTTCCTCACTTTTATTGATGCATCCCAAGATGCCTTCCCGGATTTCGCAGGATTCGTCCTCAGTGCAAGCATGGTCATGGCAGGTAAGGCCCTGACCAGGGACGCAGGTGCAGCGGCGCTGGCAGCGATCCCACAAAAGCATCTCATGGGGCTGTGGGGAGAGAGAAGGGAGAAAAGGAAATCCATGAAAACAGGGGATAAAAGGAAAAAAATGCAGAAAAATGGACATAAGTGCAGAAAAATAGGGAAAATAGTGAACAAATTGCAAGGCAAAGGGATGTACATGCATACATTCCCTATAAGTAGGGAAAAAGAGAGAAATGCAGGGAAAAAATACGGAAGTGCCTAAAAATGAGGGGAAAAGTGCTGGGGAAAAGCATAAATATAGTAAAAATGGGAAAAATGCAGAAAAAGAAATGCAAATACATAACATCGGGAGAAATACCAGCAAGAAAAAGAATGTAACTGCCTCAAAATAGGGGAAAAGAAAGGAAATGCAAGGAAAATACAGCATAAAAATAGGGAGGTGGAAAGGGGGAAATGCTGGGAAAATGAGACAGAAAAATAGGGGAAAATGCAAGAAATAAAGGTGTAAATGCATAAAAATAGGGAAAAAAAGGGGGGAAAATAATTTTTAAAATGTAACTACATTAAGCCAGGAAAAAAAGAAAGCACCATGAAAACAGAGGTGAATGCAGAAAAATATGAGAGAAAGGAAAAAAAATGCAGGGCAAATATAGGTAAGGACATAAAAACAGGGAAAAGAAGGAAAAAAGGAAGCAAATGTATAAAAATAGGGGGGAAATGAAGGGAAAAAAGACATAAACACCTAAAAACAGGAAGAAAAGCCAGAAAAACTACCTTATAGTATTCCCCATCCCTAAAGCATCCACAGTGCTCCTCGGGAACGCATCCCTGTCCATCAAAGACGGAGCCCTGGTGGCACTGGCAGCCCTCTGCACAGGTCTGGGGGCAGGTGGTGGCATTTCCGGCACAGGTGTTGGCGCAGGTGTTGGTGCAAAGGGAGTAGGTGCTATTGGCTGGGCAGGTGAGGGCTGGAATTTTCATGGAATCATGGACTGAGTTGGACTGGAAGGGACCTTAAAGCTCATCCCATCACCATCATCCCATGTCCTGTGTGTCACCACTGTCACCCACACCCAAACAAGGAACATTCCCCACCTGTGCCCCCCAAACTCCCGGTGCTCCAGGTGGGATCTCACCTGGAGATCTTCCCAACCCCAAACAGGGGACATTTGCCCCTGTGCCCTCCCAAACTCACGGCAGAAGGATGGCGTCCTCCAACCCCCCACGGTGACTCCAGCATCTTGGCACGCGGTGACATAGCTCTGGATACTCTGGCACAGGACATGCATCTCCCCTCCAGTCATACAGAGGTCATGGATGCAGGATTGGGAATACGGGATCGGGTCAATGATGCGATGGCAAGAGCCAAAGGGACCTTCGGGGGCCGTGAGGAGGCCACAGTAGTTGGGTTTTTGGAGGATTGCCACTTTTTCCTCTGTGCAGGTGGGACACTCATCCTTGGGACAGGTGTCATTGCAAGGTGTGTCCATTGTTTTCCATGCGGATCCAAAGGCTGTTGCATCTGGAGCCAGCTGGCCACTGGAGAGCTGGAAATCATCACTGCGCTGGCCATTGTAGTTGCCACAGAGGCCACGCAAGTGCCCCATGTAGATCTGGGGCACCGTGATCATCACGTGCTGGACGAGGTCATAGTGGACAACGAGGCCGAAGTCAGTGCGGAGCAGGACACCTGTCCCATGTGGGTAGACCTGGACCTGTCCCTCACTCAGGATGGTGGGGAGGTGGTGGGAGATGGAATCTACCTGGGATAGAGAAGGAAGAGTCCTCCAGTGAGGAGGTGGGACCAAAAATTTGGGGAAAACACCTTCCCAACAATATTCTGATAGATTTACGGATCCCACTTGGAAAGAAAAGTTGGGATGAGTATGAATTAGTCCTGGAGGTGGGGGAGGGCTCCCCTCATCAAGGAAATACAGTTTTGGGGTTGATCGAGGTAGAACGAAAAATTTAGGGAAAACACCTTCCGACCAAAGTTTTAACTCATTTAGTGACCTTGCTTAGAAAGAAAAGTTGGGATGAGCATGGACTGGGCTTGAAGTTGGGCTGAGGTGTCCCTCCCATCAAGGAAACCCAATTTAGGGGAGATCCCATGAGATTTGGACCATAAAGTGCCACCTTACCATGACATCTGCCCCTTTTCCTTGTTTCAAGGTCAAGATGACCCCATAGACTTCCACAGACAACGCTTGGATCCTGGAGACCTTCCCCTTCTGCCGTGCCTCCTTCTGGATTGTGACAATAAATGATGTCAAGTTGTCACCTGTGCAGGTCTGGGTGAGGACATAGGAGCAGGTACCAGTGATGTTGAAGACCATCCCATCAAAGGTGATATAGGTGCAGTCACCTGTGGCCACGCAGGTGCTAGACACCTGAGAGGGACACTGGAAGACACCATCAATGACCTTCCCAGGGCCACCATTAGGACAGGAAGTATTTTGGCACTCCACAGTGCCACTGGAGAGGCACTGGCACATCTCCTGCTCTGTGGGGTAGAATGTCTCCCCCTCTTTGTAGTAGACTCCGTGGTGGCTGCAGCCACAGTGGGACATGGGGACGCACTCATCGCCACTGAGCATGAAGCCGTCCTGACACACGCAGCCCTCGCGGCACCGCCGTGGGCATGTGGTGGAGTCAGTACCGCAGGTGTGCTGGCAGGTGTGGGAGCAGAGCTCGTAGGAGCTGTTGGAAGGACAGGGAATATCTGCCGGGAGACAATGGGATTCATGAGGAATCAGGAAATTCCAAGCCAAAACCTGGAAGATTCCTGGAATTCAGGTGCAAACTTCATCAAATACAGAGTGTTTTAGCCCAGTTTCATGATAAACCCTCAATTTTCCTCCCTGTGGATGTGATGAGGGACATCATCAAATAATGATCCAATGATTATCTGATGATGATCCAATGATCATCCATAAGGAATATCCCAGGCAAATTAAAATAGGAATTCTTGCCGCTAAACCACCCAATTTTCCCTATTTTCATGGAGAAAAATGTAACATTCCCTCAAAGAGTGGGATTGCTCCACACTGGGTCCTCAGTTGACCTCCAGGCTGGATCCCTTTAACCCAATTCCACTATTTTTGGTACATTTTTTGGTGGTTCTCCCTCTAAATTATCCATTTTGGAGCCAACACCAAGAAATTGGAGATTTGGGGGGGGTAAATTATTCCAAATGAGACAGCATTTTCCTTGGGAAGGGTTCATTTTGGGTGGATTATGGGATCAACCAAGACTTTGGATGGAATTCCCACTGGATTCTCACCCACATCTGGGTTGTTCATACTTGGATTTGGAGCAGACTTGAGGATATTTTGGATACTGCTGAAGGAAAAACCCTCCCATTATCCCAACTTACAGCAGAAATTATCCGTCCTCCACCTTCCGATGGACACACCAGCAGCCTGGCATGCGGTGGCGTAGCGGGCAATGATTGGACACATCCCTTCTTCCTGATCAGGGAAGAGGCAGGAGTCATGCATGCAGCTCTGGAAGTACTGGTGGGCATCAACATGACCATGACATGCTCCAAAGGGTCCATCTGCTTCCAAAATAATTTCACACCCCATCCCAGATACTTCCTGCTGCAGCCGGGAAAGTGCGACAGTGCTGGAACATTCCACTGTTGACCTCTCCCCACATCCTGGGATGTCTGTGACCTTCCAGCTGCTCCCGAAGGCATCTGGGTCTGATGTCACCTGGTTGTTCCTCATCATCATGTCGTCGCTGGCAGCACCGTTGTAGTTCCCGCAGAGCCCACACAGGGCATTGGCAAAGCCACTGGGCACCATGGCGGTGACGTGGCTGTACCAGTCGTAGGTGACAACGAGGCCAAAATTGGTCTCTACCACCGCATCCTGCCCATCACGATAGACAACAATCTTCCTTTCACTGTAGTGATACGGGAGGTTGACCAACTGCTCATCAATCTGGGGAGAAAACCACAAAAAGTGATCAAATTTGTGGTCTGACGGTAAACTATTTTCAACAGCCAGAGCAACCAAAAGGCATTGATTTAATTAAATTTTGAATTGAAATAAATTTGGGATTTAAGATGACGAGAAGGTCCAAGTCCCAAGAGAAGGCTGACCAACCACTCACTGATCTGGGGAGAAAACCATAAAAATTGATACAATTTCGGTCTGATGGATAATTCCAATTCTGCTTTCAACAGCTGGAACACCCAAATGATGTTGATTTAATTACATTTCAGATTTAATCACTCATTAATGGGATGAGGTTTGGGATGCAGTGGAGAATGTGGTGAAAAGATAAGGGATCATTTCCTAAACTCACCATGATTTTTCCAGGGTGTTCCCTGCTGATGCTGATGGTTTTGTTGTAGACTTTGACTGTCACCACGGCGATGGACGACATGAGGTTGTCACTCTGGTGGCCATTCTGCACCAACACCTGGAATCCTACCAAATTTTGGGCGTCCTCACACAATCCAACCAACAGGTAGACACATGTTCCCTGGAAGATGAACCTCTTGCCATCAAAGGTCTCATAGTGGGTGGCTCCAACAGCGGTGCAGACCCCAAAAATTTTGGGATAACAATCCTGGATTCCCTTCTCCACCCGGCATTCCTCCTCGGTGCCGCAACCAGAATCCCGGCACACTGCCTGCCGCTGCTCCGTGTCACACACGCAGCGCTGGGTGCAGGTGAGGTCACCCCAAAATTCCTCACCAAGGCCATGGAAGAGACCCTGAAAGATGCAGCCACTTTCAGAGGGGGGGACGCAGGTGTTGGCTTCAAGGACAAGGCCCTCGTGGCACACACAGGTGTCCATGCAGGTGGTGGCGGTGGCACAGCTGGATGACACAGCGGGAATGTTGCAGGTGGGGGGGCAGGCGAGGCCACAGGCGCTGTAGGTGCTGTTGGGCGGGCAAGTGAGAGCTGGACAGGGAGGGAGACAGTGGTCAGGGTGGAGCAGCACATGGTGGGACAGACTTCTTCAACTATCTACATAGATATCCTGGAGTCTCCATGGATTTTCTGGAGTCTCCATGGACTTCCTGGGCCTTCTACCTGGACTTTCTGGAGACTCTGCAGACTTCCTGCTCAGACTTTCTAGAGAATCCATGGACTTTATGGACTTTCTACTTGGGCTGTCTGGAATCTCCCTGGACTTCATGGATTTCCTGCTTGAACCTGCTGCCACAACCTTTCCCAACCCATGATCCCATGGATCTTCAGTCCCACATTAATTAGGCTCTGCCCACCCCAAGGAGTATTTTCACTCACGACATCCCGCTGCTGTCCTCCAGTCGGAAACGCTGATCCCCTCCTCCTGGCAGTCATCAGCATAGATCTGGAGGGCGTGGCACAGTGCATCGAGACGCCCCTCATTGGCACACAGGTCGTAGATACAGTTCTTCACATAGATATTGGGACTGACAGTGCCATGACATGACCGGAATGGCCCAGAGTGTTGGGACAGCATCCCACACCAGGTCTCTGCCTTGTATACCACCACCTGGTGCCATCTGCACCGCCCACAGTCCCCAACGCAGGTGTCCTGGCAGTGGCCACTCTCACTGGTCACCTTCCAGCTCCGCCCCAGCTCCACAATATCCCACACCTGTTTCCCATCAGGAGTGAGAGCGTCATCTTGGGGGTCTCCATTGTTGTTCCCACACATCCCACAGACTTTTCCAGAAAGAGTAGCCGGAAGTTTGACCACCACATGATCATCCCAGTTGTAGAGGACCTTCAGGTTGAAACTTGATTGGATCAGCATGGATTTACCCTTCTGATGGATGCGGAGCTTCCCATGCGAGAGGGAGATGGGGAGGCGCGAGCGGTGGTTGTTCACCTGCAGGACAACAACAACCATCAAAACAACCAAACCCCATCAAAATAAGGCAATAAATGGAGTTTAAGAAGATCTGAAGTGGTTTTATGCAGGGGTTGCCTGCACACCAGTAAATCCTTGAATTATTTAGGAAAAGACTCTCAAGATCATTGCTAAATACGTAATTTCAGTGAAATTCCAAAAAATTATTGGAATTTGGGAATTACGATGGGTTTTGCTTACCCTCACCATCCCATTCTCTGACCGGACTGCAGTGACAGTGACATTGTCAACATGAATGGTGATGGAGCCAATGGAAGAAACTTTGGAGTTCTCCTTTTCCTCCTTTTTGACCTCAACAGAGAAGGCAGGAAGGGTGGGATCGGGACTGCAGATGGTGGTCAAGGTGTAGGCACATGTTCCCATGAAATCAAAGGCTTTTCCATCAAAACTGCGGTAGTGTGGCCCACCAGCAAGCCAACAGGTAGAGAAGGTCTCCTGGATGCACTCTGGTTGTCCATCCACCATCTCACACCTCTCCTCACATACCAAATCCTCACAGGAGAGAGGTCTGGGGGCTGAAAAAAAGGGGAAAACCCATGAATGGTCAACCAGACAACAGCGGGGTGACACAACAATGGACTGACTGTACTCACTGGTGGCACAGAGCCCAGGGAAGCCATATCCAGTTTGACTCCGGAACCCAAACACCAGGAGCCCGATGGGCACCTGCAAGTTCTCAACACTCTGTGTTGTTGCGTGCATGGTGATGATGGCCCAGGAGAAATCTGTGCCAGGAATGGCCTGCCACGCCATGGTGTTGTCAGGCCGATGGTTGAGGGTGGTGTTGGCAGCAGCAGTGGTGGGTGCAACAAGGATGGCATGGTTATACTGGTCGGGCACGCTGCTGAAGCGGAATGCAGTGCAGTGGGCGGTGACAGGTGGGACAACAAGGAGGAAGGGATCTTGCCAAGACGACCCACTGAAGAAAAACACCACCTGTACTGCCACCACCGCACTGATGTACAGGTGTGAGTTAGGGTTCACCACGAACCTCTGCACCTCCCCTGCCGCCATGACCACAGTGGCATTCCTGCTCCCGGTGTTGTAGGTGATGGTGTTGTCCTCATCCGTCACCACGTACACAAAGTCAATGTCTGTCTGCAGTGGGTTGGGTGGCACCACGTAGTTCCTCCCCCACGCTGTTATCGGGAGGAGCTGCTCCACCACAAAGTCAAAGCCGGCAGACACCTTGACACAGGCGTGGCCACTGAGGACAGCCACAGGGCTGTCGGCCACCACGACTGTGCCAGTGAAGTCCTGGCTGCTCTGGAGCTGCAAGCTGTGGTAGGGCTGCAGCAACAGGCAGAGCACAGAGCCGGGGACGTAGGTGGCCCCAGCATAGTGGAAAGTGGCAGTGGTGGTTATGCTGACAGCGGTGGTGGCGGCGCCAGCGGCCACCACGAACTCAGTCACGCCGTAAGTGTAGTTCCCAACAGGTGTCACCACGTAGTACCTGGTGCCCAGGCTCTCCATGGGCAGGAGGGCGGTGGCACCCACGGTGTAGGTCTTGATGCTGACGGCCACCACGGAGATATCAGCGCTGGCCTGGACCACCAAGGTTTTATGGGAAATGCGGCTTCCAGTGAGTTCCAGGTCAGCAGGGAGGGACAGGGGCACAGTGAGGTCCGGCCCCAGGGTGACGTTGCGGGTGATGGAGCCACCGCGGAGCATCACTGACACCTGGGTGTCGGTAGGGCCATAGGAGGTGAGCAGCAGCTGTAGGTATGCGCTGGGGGACTCGTCGTCATTCTGTGGGAACACGGCCAGGAACTCCCGGCCCCGGTAGCTGGCACTGGAGAGTGCTGGGAAAACGGGGGAAAAGGGGGCCTTGGTTAATTTTTATATTAACCAAGGGGGTTATATGAAGGTGGCCTTTGTATTTTTATATTGATACTTTTATATGCATTCTATATGTGTTTTATATAGAATTATAGGAGGAATTGTACTGAAATTACATTAAAGATATGACTGCAGTATCTAATTTATAGAGTCTATTTTTATATATAATCAAAATAGAAATTATATTTACAGTTTATTATATTAATAAACAACATTTTAATAAAACTATAAATAATTCTATATAAATAGTAAACTCTTATTTATATGTTCTATTAACAAATTGTTAATAATAATATACCAATGTGTTAACAATATGAAAGAACGTTGTATTATTAACTAATTATAATAAATACCATTCCTTAATATAACAATGTTATTAGATGTTTATATTACTAAACACTGTGTTATTGATATATTAAGAGTACTATGGAATATACTTCAGTATATTACTACTTATTAGCACACTGATAATACATTAATAATATAGGACTCATATATCAGTAAAAATATGTTAATTACTTTTTTTAGCCTGTTATTATATTATTAGATCTGTTATCCAGTATATAACTTATATAGTTTTCCATGTTATTATACAGATCTATTAATTATAACACTGTAATTTACAACTTACATTTAAATATATAGTAGTATTTTTTCTATTATTTTGTACTTATTTTTAATAGAAATATCAGCAAAGAATTAATCCAAACCAATAAATATTAAAAATAATTAAAGTAATATAATAATAACTGCTGTAGTTATTGAATTTATTTTCGTATTAATCCCAGTAGAAAATAAATTTACATGTTATTTTTATAATTATATACAACAGTAGATGCTTTATATTTTCTCTAAAAAAATTATACAGATAATGATTTAAAATAATTTTATTTCTTCTTTTCATAGAAAAGGCTTGGAAAAAAATGTTAACAATCAAGGAAAAATAAGCAATAAGGAACTAAATTAGAGCAGTAGAGAATATATTAGAGACCAGAACAGAATTAATATACCATTATATTATACTATATTGCATTATAATCTACCATTATATGTAATTAATATAACAATTATAATAGTGGATATTACATTATAACACAAAAGATAAATAATATATAATTATAGTACTAAATATAATATTCATAAATTACATAAAGTTATAATACATTATAATACAATAACATAAAGTCATTCATATAATATAATGCAACTCTGTCACATTACACCGTAAAATAATCTAGAATTGTATATAATTATATTTATAGTAATTTGTATCTATTCTATCTTTTATAATTACGTCTCGATAGATGTAGCTATATATAATAGCAATATATAGTGCACTAGATTAATAAATACACTAATATAAAATATGAATATAAAATATGTTACATGTTTTTATATTTCACATCTCTTGTACATCCATATAAACTTTGAAATAATTTTATACTGAATTTTCACTAAAAAATGCAAATCAAGAATAATGATAATAACAGCATAATTATAGCAGAATATATCATACGTTGTATTTTTATATAATTACAGTAGAGATTATATTATACATTCATATATAACTATTGTAGTGTATAAATATAATTAATATATCCACAACATATAAAAATATAGGTAAGTATTAATAAGCAATTAATGTCCTATTAATCAATACTATGTTATTCAATTACACTATTTAATGTTATTATTAGCCAACTAACATTTTAAGTGTTTTGTACAAGTTAAAATGTATGTCGATAAATATAGATAAACATAGATAAACATAGATAAACATATAAAAGGGAAAGTAAACAAATAAAAGATACTTTTAAAGGATCAAAAATAGATTTTTGAGGATTTTTTTAATGCTCCAAAACAACAAAAAAGCCGTTTTTTGCCCCAAAACAGGTTAAAAATAGTAGGTTTCTTCTGACGGAAGCTTTGAGATCACTGGGGGAAAACCACATGAAAACGTGATAAAACTTTATTAAAACTCAGTATATATATTAAAAGTTCACTATAAGAATTTGTTTTAAATTTAAAAAATAGGGAAATGGGGATGTTGGGTAAAAAAAGATAATTCTGGTGATTTTTTCTGAAAAAAATGGAATTTGAGTGTTTCGGGGAAAAATAGGGGAAAATGAGCTTTGACTGTGAATAACAAATAAGATTAAAGGGGGCTTTCTGAATAATATATAAAAAAGGGATTTTTTTAAAAGGGGGGATTTTGAAGAAAAGCCAAAAGGGAAATAAGCAATTGGGATTTTAAAAATTAAAACAGAGTGAATGAGGTTTTTTTCTTTAAAGATACCCCAAACCTAAAACAGAGTTCAAGAGAGCTTTGCTTCCCCTAATAAATAAATTTTTAAAAAAATTTTTAAAAAGGAATAAACAAGAAAATATTAAGGGAATAAAAGAGTTTTTCTTTAAAACACTACAAAAAATTGGGTTGATAAGAGGTTTTCATGAAAATTAGAAAAAGGTCAGGAAAATAAGGAATAAAAGGTTATTTTTTCCCTAAAGAACCAACTTTTTTTATTAAAATAGAGCAAATAAAAGGACTTTTTTCATTAAAAAACTTTTCAAAATAGACCTTTTTTTCCTGAAAAAAACCCACAATTCCAACATATAGATCTTGGGTTTTTTTCCTGGAAAAACACTAAAACTGATCATGTTAGCTCCAAAACAAACAACAAACCAACAAAAAACCACAAACAAAACAACAACAACAAAAACCAACAAAAAACTAACAAAAACCCAACAAAAAACCCAACAAAAAAAACCCAACAAAAAAAACCCAACAAAAAAAACCCAACAAAAAAAAACCCAACAAAAAAAAACCCAACAAAAAAAAACCAACAAAAAAAACCAACAAAAAAAACCAACAAAAAAAAACCAACAAAAAAACCAACAACTACAAAAAAGTAACCCCAAATAACCAGGATAAGTGCACTTTTTTTTCAATGAAAATGAGGAAAAAGGGGATTTTTCCATGAAAATTAATGGGGGGTTCATGAGAAAAAAAAACCACAAAAAACGATTCTAAAGGCTTTTGTATTAAAAAACCCAATATTTTTAAAGGGGTTTTTTTGGTTAAAATTAATAAATCTGCAGCTGAGAGTTTGTTGGAGAAAATGCAAAATGAGGGAAGAAGGGAATTTTTGGGCAAAAAAAGCCCAGGGATTCAGGATTTCATTTTCTGTGCTAAAAAGCCTGGAAATAAGTACAAAATCCAGGAAATCTGGGGATTTTGTGTGGAAAACCAGGATTTTGCTTACCACAGAAGGGAAGGAGGAGCCACCAGATCCCATCCTGTGCCATCACTGTGAAAAACACCCAAGATCACTAAAAATTTCTATTTTATCAGAAAAACCCATGTGAGCCCTGAGGTGTCTCCAGAACCCTCAAATAACCCCCAAATTACCCCCAAATGCCTTTCATTACCCCAAAGTGCCTTTTTTCACCCCATGGAAACCTCTTGGGGTTTATTTTGGACCCCACTGCTCCCAAATCCACCCCAAAACTTTCCAAACTCTACAAACTTTGTCCAAAATTCCCCAAATTTGGGTCAAAATGGGGGTTTTTTTCACAAATTCCCCCATTTTGGATCAAAGTATTTTCCCCCCAATCCCCCCAGTGTGGGTCAAAATGGAATTAAACAGCTGAAGCAACCATCCCTCCCCCCATCCTCCCCCCCACCTTGAGGCCACGTCAGAGTCCCCACCTCTATCAGATTCACTCCAAAACCAGATGAATTTAAACCCAAATCACCTAGATTTGTGTCAAAATGGGGTTAAAATGCTGGCACAGCCCTCCTGACAACCCCTCCCTTTGATGCCACCTCGACACCCCATTTCCACCAAATCCACACTGAAACTTTATGGAAAGGGTGAATTTTGCCCCAGATCCCCTCAGTTTGGGTCAAAATGGGGGGTTTTTTGCCCAACATCCCCCAAATTTGGATCAAAATGGGGCTCAACATCCAGGACAACCCTTCACTCACCTTGTCCCACTCAAACCCTCCCAAATGCTCAATTTGCCCACAAACAGGGGGAAATAAACCACCAAAATTTGGGCATGATGAGGGGAAAAAACCTGAAATTTGGGGGAAAGTGCACAAAAAGGGAAAACCCCTGAGATTTGGGGGGAAAATGGGGGGGAAAAAAAAAAAAGAAATTTGGACACAAAAAGTGTTTAAAATCCAACATTTGGAAAGAAAAAGGGTTAAAATCATGAAGCTTGTAGGAGAAAAGAGGGCAAAAGACACAAAACTGGGGAGGGGAAAAGAGTAAAAAATCTGAAATCTGGGCAGAAAAAATCCTCAATTTCTGTCCATCCCCAAACAATGAGGAAAACCAGGAAAAAACAGGGAATGAAGCGTCCCCAGTCATCCCCCACTCACCAGCCCCTCAGCTCCTGAATTCCCAGAACTCTGCAGACGCAGAGTGTTTGTCCCAAAATCACTCTTTTTATACCTAAATGGGCCTCGGCTACAGCCTCCTGGCATGGCTTCCTGGGGGCGGATTTGGGCCCAAACCTGCAGATTTGGGCAGATTCAGCAGAATTTCAGGATGGGAGGAGAGGCTGGGGGCATGACCCACAGTTCCCGAGAATTTGGGAACTGGCAGCTGGATCCTGTCACTGATGGGACGTGACGGGAGTGGAACCCACAGGGATGTCACGGCAGGTGTGAGTGCCACAGGAATGTCGTGACAGGTGGGGTACCCTGGGTGATCCTGCCAAATTCCCTGAACTCCCAGAATCGCTGCCCCCATGGCACCCTCTGGCCCCATGATCCCGGGGGAAGGACAGACCCAAATCCGGATGTTTTTTACCCAACATTAATGATCCGAGACCCAGAGGGGAATTCCGGGGAATGGGAAATTCTGGCCCAAGTGCCTGAAAAAGCTGAAGAAAACCAGCTGGAGCCAGGAGAGATGATGGAAAACAGGGAATTAAAGGGCTTCTGCCTTAAAATGAAGACATAAAAATGAGGAACCCCTGAACCCCACAGAGATCCACAAAAATGCCCAGAGACAGGGACCCCCCAAACCCAGCCAGGGACCCCAAAAGTCACATAGGGATGCCCCAAAACTACCCAGGCATACTCTCAGCCCTCTCAACCCCCAAACCACAAGGTCCCTGCAGAGAGATGGGGGTCCCCGGGGGTGCTGGGGGTCCCTGGAAGGGTTTTGGGGTTCCTGATAAATGACACGGAGAAGAGAAATTTTCAGTTCCCCTGAAGGTGCTGGATGGAGCTTAAAGACTAACTGCAAAAAAGATGAAAGGATGTAAAGGTATGCACACAGGATCACAAGCATAGCTGGAACCAGTGGAGAAAATAGTTAATGAGGAATACAGTGGGGTTTTGGCAAGTTATGTAACAAGAAGCAACTGCGCATGGCCACAGAAAAAGTTCAAGGAAAGGTCACCTGTAATATGGAAGCATTCAGTGAATATGACCACCAGAGACCCCTTCGTGGTTCCTCCAGGACCATACCCTGTTGTAGTTGCACCGCACACATCAGATTAAAGGAGAAATCCCTCAGTGTGTCCTGCGCGGATAAAGAATGCCTGCTTTCTAATGCTGCAAATTGTGTTAGAAAGTTTCTTTTCCAACCAATTTTGGTATGATTCCCTTGGACAGGCTTACGGATGTAAGGGGAGCTGAGAGAGTCCTGTCGGTGCTTGGGGGTCCCTGGGAGGGTTTGGGGTTTCTAGAGGAGATGTGGGGGGTCTGTGGGGGAGACTGGGGGTCTCTGTCAGCGGGATCCCAGCTCTCTGCCACTTTCAGAGAGGGGCTCCCCACCGAGGACCTCTCAAACCACATGGGGACCCCTTCGACCCTCCTGGACCGCCAAATCCTCTCTAGGACGCCCACAACCACACCAGTCGCCGTCCCCCCCAAACCCTCTCCTGGGGATCCCCAACAACCTCCCCGGGACCCTCAAAACCATCTCAGTGAGCCCCAAACCTCCCTGGGCATCCCTCTGTGCCCCTGACCCGCACACCCCTCCAGGGTTCCCCCCATTTATACTCCAGGGACTCCCTCAGTCCCTCCAGAGCCCCCAAACCCCTCCAGGGAATCCCCACATCCTCTCCAGGAACCCCAAAGCCCTCTCAGGGACCCCACCCCTCCCCCGCCGCGCTCGGCGCCGCCGCTTCCCGCCTTCCCCTTCCCCCGCCTCCCATTGGCCGCAGCGCCCGCCCGTCCCCGTCCTCAACCAATCAGCGCCCGAGCTCGGAGCGCTGGGGCGGAGCCAAGCGAGAGCGCGCGCGATGGAGCGGGTGAGGCCTGAGGGGTCCGGAGGGGACCGAGGCGGGGACGTGGGGGATCCCGGGGGGGAATTTGGGGGGTTCGAGGGGGCCCCGCGTCACTCCCCGCATCCCCCCCGCAGACGCTCAGTCTGGAGCAGCGAACGGAGCGGCTGGTGCAAAGGAGGTGGGAGAGCAGCCCGGCCTCGAGTGCCCCTCGAGATCCCCAAGTGCGCCCAGGTGACCCTGGGGACCCCAATCTGCTCCCTCGTTCCCTAAGTGTTGCCCCGGACTCCAAGGGCTACCCAGACCCCCTAATACCGCCCCAGACCCCCTAAGTGCCTCCCAGTTCCCTCCCCTGCCCCACGTGATCCCCAAGAGTGCCCCGGTGACCCCCAACTACCCCACCCGATCCCAAGCGATGCCCCAGGCCCCCCATTCTGCCCGTAAGTGCGCCCCTGCAGCCCCTGAAATGCCGTCCGGGACCACCAGCCCCGCGGGGGCCGGTGCAGGGCCAGCATTTCGGGGGTCCTCCCTCCTCCCCCAACCCTCTCCGCCCCCTCCAGCCAGGCCCTGCTCAGCACCCGCCCCCGCGGGCCAGAAAGGGCGAAGCCTCCGTTGGACGCGCCCTCGGCGGGCAGGGCCCTGCCGGGCTCTGCCGCTCCCCAGGGCGCCCTGCAGGGGGTGCCACGGGGGAGGTCACATGACCCCCCCGGGGCCCTGCAGGGGGCCGTGCCCTGGGGGCCACGTGATCCCCCCGGGGGTCACTGGCCAATCAGGAGGCACCTCTGCAAGCCCCTGCGCCAGGGGGCGCCTTCAGCGCAGGCCGGCTCCCAGGAGTCCTTGCGGCGGGAGCCCTGTTGGAGGCCGCCCGGCTCCCGCGGGGCCCTCTGGGCAACGGGGAGCGGCCCTCTGGGTGCTCGGCAGGGGGCGCTGCACTCACAGTCACGTGACTCCCGCGAGGCCCTGTGGCCAGTCGGCCGCAGCTGCTGGGCATCTCTGCACCAGGGGGCGCCACCCTGTGGGAAGCCAGAGTCCCATGAACCTTTGCGGCAGGAGCCGTGTTGGGGGTCACCTGACTGCCTCGAGGCTCTGCGGTGTGCGCCACATTTGCGGCCACGTGACTCCCAGGATGCCCTGCGGCCCGCAAGGGAGGCGCTTCCCGAGCCCCTGCGCCGGGGGGCGGGGGGGCCGAGCTTGCGGTCACGTGAGCCCCGTGCGGCGCCGCAGCCAATCAGGAGCAGCGCCCGCGATGCCCTGCAGGGGGCGCCGCTGCAGCAGTCGCTGGGTGAGAGCGGAGGAGCCCTCGCGGGCCAGGGGGCGTTTGTGGGTGGGGGTCACCTGGGGGCCACGGGGATACTTCTTGGGATTGCAGGGCACTTGTAGGCCAGGGCAGTCACTTGTGGGGCTGGGGGGGGGGGCAGTTCTGGGTCAGGGGTACATTTGAGGGGCTGGGGGGACACTTGTGGGCATGGGGGTCGCTTGAGGGACTGAGGCACCACTTATGGGTTGGGGAGGCACTTCTGGGTCAGGAAGTCACTTGTGGGGCTGGGGGAACACTTGTGGTACTGCCACCCCCTGTGACACGTAGGCCCCCCAGGCTGTTTGGAGGACCCCCTCCTCTGGATGCTGCGATGCCACCGCCGAGCCATAAGGGGACGGCTTCGGTAGGATGCTCCCATCCCCAAGTTTTAGGGGTCTGCCCCTGCGCCTCCGCCAGGTCCCCCTAACCCCCCATTTGTTCTCCCTTCTCCCCCCAGGGCCATCGAGACCCTCCTGGAACCCCCACCAGGGCGCCTCCAACCCATGGTGGGTTCAATAAAGCAATGGCACCCCAAAATTGCACCAGGGAGGTGGGCAGACCCCCAAAATCCCCTCCCTTTCCTCCCCCACCTTTGGCGTTGCCCCCAATCCCCTCTCCCCCCATATGGCCCCAAGAGCATTTGGGGGATTCTGGGGGCTCAAAAGAGGGTGTTGGTGGGGTGCTGGACGTCTCTAGGGGGTCCAGGAGGGTGTGTGCGGTGTTTGCAGAGGCTCTGAGGCTGCCCAAAGGGGTTTGGAGGTGTATGGAGAGCGCCGGAAATCGGGAGTGGTTGGGAGGGGCACTGGGTGTCTATAGGGGGTCCAGAAGAGCTGTATGGGGTTGGGGGATGTCTGTGGAAGTTGTTGGGGGTCCAGGAAGGAGTTTGGGGGGACCCTTGGGCTTTGGGGGGGTGGGGAGGGGGGGAGTCTTTAACTGTCTTGGGGTCTGTGGGATGTTTTGGGAGGCCCAGGAAAGGGTTGGGGGCTTTGTGGGGACGAGGGGCGGACATTGTGGCGTCTGGGGGGGTTGCTGGGCGTATCGGGCAGGGGAACCCCCAAACCCGTGTGGGGCGGCTCACCTGGCTTCTTCACCTTCACGGCCAACGTGGCGCCGGGGGGTTCTGGTGTCCCCCTGCCCCCGAGGGGGCTGTGGGGGGTCATGGGGGGCGTCAGAAACAGCCCCCAAATCCCTCGGGCCCTGCCGCCTTCCATTGGCCGTCGCGCCCGCCCGTCCTCGCTCTGAGCCAATCGGCGCCCGAGAACGCGGCGTTGGGGGCGGTGCCCCGGTTCCGCGCCAGTTTACTCACTTCCCGGACTACAAGTCCCGAAATGCCTCGGGGCGCCGTAACGCGCCTGTAGAGCCGGGACTGCGGCTCCCGTCATGCTCCGCGGTTCCCGTCATGCTCCGCGGCCCCCGAGAGCCCGGTCAGGGCCGGGAGTGCCCCCAAGTGCTTCCCTGAGCCGTAAGTGTCCCCAGGGCCCCACAAGTAGCCCAGATGTCCCCCTCCTGATCCTCAAGTGCCCTCCGCGATCCCTAGGTCTGCCCGCCCCCGGTCCCTTACTGGTCCCCGGAATGCTCTCTTATATGTCCCCTCGGACCCCCAGGTGCTCTCCACTTGCCTCCCCGACCCCTAAGTGCCCCTCCAGACCCTTAAGTGATCCCGCAAGCACCCCCAACTGCCCTCCAAGGGCCCGTCAAGCGCCCCGGGGAATCGGTGCGATGACAACGATGTGAGAAAGAGCCGGACCCTATCGCAGTATCGGCAACAGTTCAGCCTTTAATTAAAATTTGAATTAAAACTGCAGTTGCCCATGTGGGGGATGGACAAGCCCCCCACCTCTTCGTGCCGCTCCCATGGTCCCTCTTGGAGCCAGGGAAATTGCAGGAAAAGCATTCCTGCGTGTTGCGTACATAAAAAATTTCATGGGAGTCGGGAACAATCTGTGTGGTGAGCTTCCTGGACAGGTGGAGATCAAATCCTGCCACGTGAAGGAGAGGTTGAGAGGACTTTGGGGACCTGCAGTATACATTCTATAGTCCCGCCCCCCAAAACCCCAGAGACCCCCACCATCCCCTACATACTCCCCCAAACTCCCCACTAGACCCCAAATACCCTTGGAGTCCCCTCAAAATACCCCATAGCCCCCCCCCCCCACCCCCCCAACACCCTATAAACTGTCAGGGCCCTCCCAAACTCCCTCTAAAACCGCCTGAGGCCCCCTGAAACAACCCGTAGATCTGCCCAAATGCCCAGCACTCCCCCGAGCCCCCCAAAAGGGGCTACCCCAGATGGCCACAGCTAGGCATGGACTGCCTGAGCCAGTTTTTGGGCTGATATGTATGTAGGTAGGGGACAGGATGGAGGGTGAGGGTTTTCACCTGCCAGAGGGCAAGGTTAGATGGGATATTGGGAAGAAATTCCTCCCTGTGAGCGTGGTGACACCCTGGCACAGGGTGCCCAGAGAAGCTGTGGCTGCTCCATCCCTGGAAGTGTCCAAGGCCAGGTTGGACAGGGCTTGGAGCAACTTGGGATGGTGGAAGGTGTCCCTGCCCATGGCAGGGGGTGCATTGAGATGACCTTTGAAGTCCCTTCCAACCCAAACCAGCCTGGCATGCTAAAACTGGTGGAGGTTTGGGGTGGGTGACCTTGGCTGACCCCAGGTGCCCCCCTCACGCTTCAGGAAGAGACAGGAAGAGAAAACCTGATGAAAAAGCTCCTGGGGGAAATGGGTTGGAGGGGTGTCAGTCCCTCAGGAACTGCTCCAGGTCCCTTTCCATGGGGTGAGTCCCTCAGGTGGAGGCACTTGGGGCACAGAGGCAGCATCTGCCTCACTCTGTTCTTCTCCAGGGCTGCAGGGGAATCTCTGCTCTGGCACCTGCAGCACCTCCTCACCTGCGGATCTGCTCGGGGAGGAGAGACAACAGCAGTGAAAGGGACTTGGGACCAAAGGAGGCATCAGCACAGCAAGAAACATTTCCCAAGCTCTAGCTGGTGTCAGGTGAACTCAGACGGGAGATCAGGTGGGTTTGGTTTTAACCAGAAAGTGAATTTAAGAGTAAATCGTGGATTTCCTCCTGTGTCAGGGAATTCTCTGGAACATGGATTTGCTGCTTTAAAATGTTGGTTTACTTTCCATAATTCATCTGGGCTGTGTTATGCAAGAGGTCATTGTTTCACCTTTTATAAATAAAGAGCTGATGGTGATGATGATGATGATGATGATGATACTTATTTAGGCTCCCTTGCAGCACATCTGCAAGGCAGGGACTTTGCTCTCAAGACTTCAATTATGCAGAATTTACCCTTCCTTTGCTCACAATTTTCCCTCTGCTGAGCTACTCCCAGTGACTGTCACTTGGAAAGGAGAGGCTTCCTCCACCCTTAGTGTGGGGAGATTTACTCCCTTAGTGCCCAGGAAAGCTGAGACCCTTGTGCCCAATTTGTCTGTCACCATCCCATTAGGGGAACTCTGCATTGAGCCACCCTGCTGGGTCCGGTGGTGTTTGACTGAGTCAGGGAGACACCAAGAGCACAAGGGAGAGTCCTCAGCAGCTCTTCCCCTTTATTGGAGTGTGTTCCCTGCTGCCAGCAACTGCCAGTGCCCGGGAAAGATTCACACTGACAGTTAATGGAATAACTCTCTCTATTAATATAAAATTGTGACAGGTTCAGGTTTGAAGGTAGTTGATGATAGTGTCTGATAGCAAAAATGTATCTGAAGGAATGTAACTACAAGCTTTAATCCCCAAGAAAATGTTCAGAACACACAGAGTATAATTCTTACCCAATAGGTATGCCTATGGGGGAGAAGACCAGTTTAGCCTCTTGCTTGATCCCAGCAGTTATGATGGAGTCTTCCCCAACTTTTACCCCATCCTCAACTTACCTCTATAGAATTTCCTTGTGTTTAGGTGGAGCTTGAGTAACTCAAGTCAATATCTACCTGTGTTACTGATGGGTGTAAAATTCTCTCACTTTGCTTTTAAAGATACAGTCAAAAAGAACACAGAGCTTGTGCCCAGTGACAGGGGAGTTGAACCTTGGGGGCAGGTACCTTTGGGATGGAGGTGTGTTAATATTAGGCTTTAATGAAGCAAGTTCTTATAAGGAGAGGGATTTTGCCACAGTTGCTGGTTCTGCAGCAGGACATCTTCCCCTATCTCACCTGGCTGACAGGTGGAATGTGGTTTACCAGCTGCAAAGCACCACTGAGTTCCCGTCCCTGCAAAGATTCCACAGAGCCTGGCCCTGGTGTCTCCGCTCTGTCCCACCCTCCATTCCATCCCCCTCAGCAGGTGTGTGTGGATGGGGAATCGTTTTGGAATAGGTTTCAAGTCCTGCCAACTACATTCCATCCAGGGAGCAGCAGCTGTGATTTTACCCTATAATTTCCATACGGTTGTAACTCCCGTTAAGATGCCAATAGAACTCCTCAGTTTCCTCTGATTGTGTCTTCAGTTACCTGTCTACAGGGTCTCCAGTCATTTTCCCACATAATCCACCCCATGACTATAGTCACTCAAACTTCACAATATCCAAACAGAGTTTGAGAATATTTCATGCTTTGGTTTAGTACAGTTGTAGTGCATGGGTGGTTTAGTATTAGTGGGGGTAGTCAGTAAGTTTCATATTAATTAATTAATTAATATTCATATTAATTGTTTCATAATCATCCAAACTTTAACATAGAATGCAATTATTAGAACAAAAAGCAAAATGGTTGCTATCAATAAAATGCCAACAGGGTGAAGCATTAATCTGAAAATTCCAGTAGCTGTAGGTGACCATCCAAAAAGAGTGTTTCACCTTCAGTGTTCTCCATCTTTCTTCACCATCACATGATGTATGTCTTCCATGTCATGATGGACGGTAGCCAAAGTCTTCTGCCCATTCTCTTGAGCTTGTTTCAGCAAGCGTCTCAGGTCTGCATGTTGTAACAGTTCCTTTACCAGTGTGAGGTTCATAACAATTGGCGTAGGCTGTAAATCTTGAATCAGAGTGTAGTTAGATTGCAAAAATTGATAGGATGTAATGGGAGCTAGATAACTAAAATCTCATCCTGTAAACAAGTACAATTAGTGATTACTTGTATCTACAATAGGGTTATCTACAAATAAAAAATTGCAAGAGGTTCTCATGCAAATGCATCCTTTACCAGTATACACAAGTACTGCTTCCAGGTTTTCATTGGGATGAATCTCAAAATGACAAACATTTTGCTCAGTGTTGAGACAAATGTCTTGGGCCTTGATGGTGTTTGACACTGATCGTGCCGTAATCAAACCTCTCCTGACGGGAGAGTTTTTAAAGTCCTTGCCAGGAGTTCCAGAGACAAACGGGACTCTCAGTCTTCGCTGCTTCTTGATAGTTGTTTATTAAGTCTTATCAGAGAAATAGAGCCACTAGCATGACCCAGACACAGCACAAAGCAGGGAATGCAGGAGCGAGCCCAATTATCAAGATTTACACAGCCTTTTTAAAGGTAAATTAACCAATGGTTACTAAAAGCGTACATTATTTTTACTTTTCTACCAATTATTTAGTAACACAGGGAATTGCGGAATTCTTTGTCCAATCATCTCAAACTATTTTTACTGCAGAATATGGAGTAGGAGAAGAAGGTCTGGAGAACAACAACAATCCTCCATTTTGATGTTTTTTGCTTTTATCTATTTACTACATTAACAAGCCCAAAACCTCTAAATTTTTCACCCTGTGACAATCTTACATAGTAGTCTATCACCTAATTTACACTAGTGTAGTTTCTAGTTCTTTTCTAAGAGTAGGCAGTTTTTTCCAAGGGCGGAGGTCAAAAACAGTGTTGTTCAGGGGGATGAAACCCCTCAAAACAGAGAAATATTCTCTGCACTCTGGGTTCCCACAGTGTTGCTTTCGCAAATGAATCCTTGTTGCTCCTGCACAATGCATGCGTTGATATTGACAGTTTGCCGTTGATTTCCATCTTTTCAGGCCTATAACCTATGCTCCAGAGAATAGAGTACAGTCCCATCATGATTTAAACTTAATGCAATGATTGGGTATATCTCATATACCAAAGCATTGCATATTGTTAACATGAAAGCTGTGGCTGTGCTGCTGATGGGGTCATAGGTAAAATTTACTAGGTACTACCTGGATTGGAATTTCCTTTCAAATTTAATCACATTGTCCCAAATTATCTTTTGAATTTCAGTGGGTTGGGTGCCTTCTTTTCCTTCCCCTATGACTGCAGCTGTCATCGATTGAATTCACAGATGAGCTTGAATACAACTAAACACCAAAGAGATATTAGTTTAACTACACTAAGTGCATCTATGATCAACTAATGGTCCTTTTCATAATTCTCTCCCTCTCCCCAGGTAATATATCTGTCAGAAGCCATTGATTAATTCCCAAAGCCAAAAGGGAAGATCATAGAGGGTGTTGCAATTTATTTAAGTCATTGTTAATTGTGACTAGTTTGTTTATTATTACTTCAGACTCTACGCCATTTAGAACTCCCAGTCCCGTTCCCAGGATGCCAGTCACATCCATCCTGGTTCACATGGATGAAGTGAGAACTCATGTACACAACCATCCCGCATAAGAAGTTTTCAGGAATGGTGAGCAAGCTGGTTGGATTGTGGAAACATTATTCTGCATTAACAGCTTAACTCATCTGAGAGACCGTGTTGGGTTAAATAACATTTGCTGTTGACCTGTATATTTTATTAAGGACCAATGTTATAGATGTGAGGAGACAGTTTGATAGAAGGTGGAGTTGTTGGAGGCTGAGTGTTTTCTTCAACAACAATTTAGAATTTGTTTTCTTCAACAACAATTTAGAATTGAAGGCCCAAGATCGATTGAGAGTTGGGGTCTGTCCAGAGACACATTACAAGTGTTGGATGGAGTATTCTAAATGAGTGTGCCAGCACTCATGCTTAATAGAGCAGGTATATATGCTGTTTTCCCTTTGGCATAATTTACACCACCTTTTCCTTCAACATAGTTTATAACAATGTGTAAGACTGTTGTCATGCACTTGGTGTTATTTTGAACTTGGCATCCTATCAAGATGATGTCTCCTTTAATTCCGTTTAGAGATGGGATGTTTATTTTCAGTCTCATGTATGACGGTCTACTCCTGCTTGTAGAAGGTGTTGTTGTGCAGTGCCACTGTAGATAAATTTAGGCCAGGTGTAGGCATGTCAAAAAGCAGATACTCCTCTATCCATGGCCACCCCGTCGTACACAAATCCCACTATTTGGGTTCTACAATTAAAAAATCAAATTATGGTTCTACACCCGATTTTCCCTGTGAGCAAGATGTGAAGCATAGGTTGTGTAAAAGTGAAATTGTACCAACAATCTGATTCTGATTTCTGGTAATAGGATTTCTTGTTACTTGGTCTAGTAAAATCGATATGGTATATTTTAATTTCAGTGGGTTTTTCATGAGAAGACCCATGGATTGCTCTGCACCCTATTTTTATTCCTTCCCTGGGCATTGCCTGGAGTGCCAGTATTTCAGAAATGTCATGGGTGTTATGTGTGATCTTGATCCTACATCATCAATTTTCTCCCATTCCCACTCATTATTGAGATACAATTCAGCTTTATTTACAACCACAACAACAAGATTCAAATTGTCCTTACCTTTGGGTGGAATCCCAACACTTGTGGTGTACTTAACATAAGGTTGGGAGCATGGTCATTCTGCACCTTTCTTAGGAGTTGGGGGGAATTGCATTGTCAGGGCATAGAATAATATCATAAATCCAACCTGTTGACTTGCCATCCTCAAAATTTATATCTCCAGATAAGGATGCATAGCAAAAATAGTATCACAGCTAAAACCAATGACAGTATTCCTTGTATACATTCAAGGTTGGTGTAGCCTAATCCATCCATCCAGGTGCAGTTCATTCAGCATTCCTTTGAAACAGAAACGTAAGGAAATACGCTTGTTTGAAAATGCAACTGGCAGTGTTAATTAATAAAAAAGTTTTGAGATTCAGGTGGAATCTCTACTACTTCACAAAGTGCTTGCCACATGACTATTGCAGCTTCCCCTGCAGTTTCAGGGGGCTCTCCTCCAGTCAGATTATTTGGAGAGAGTGAAACTGTCTGTAAAATTTTGGCAAGTGCAAAGTGCAGTCCTGGGAGAATGTTACTACTCCTGTGGGAGTCTGTTAAAGGTGTATGGCACTCCCTTTCAGGCAAGCACAAATTTTGCTTTGTTGGATTCCAGTGAAAACCTCACTTGTAAAAGATAAGCCCCTTCCATGAAAAATGTATCTTTCACATCCAGGGCTGCTATCCATGATTGGGACACTTTCTGAATTTGACTTATAAGTTCTGAAAAATTTATAACAGCAGCAGTTAAAGACACAGTATTGGCATGCTGTTTGTCTGGGAGTAATCCTTGGATATACCTAATTTTAGGAGGTGGAATCCCAGTTTCAGCCATGGGTGCCTGGACAAGAAGGCAGTTTTCCATAAAAAGAACCAAGAAGGTTCTTTTCCATAAAAAGGAAAGCATGGAGCCCCAGTGTTTGGAAGGCAGGTGAGAGCTGGCCCTCAGGAAGCCAAGGTCAGTCAGACTTGACTGTAATGATAGGTTTTCTCTGGGAGCACTCCTTGGATATATGGAATTTTGGAGGTAGAATCCCAGTTTTGGTCATGGGCGCCTGGAGAAGAAGGATGATTCTTTCCCACAGGAAGGAAAGCATGGAGCCCTGGTGTATTAAGGGCAGATGAGAAGCAGCCCTAGGCATGCCAAGGTCAGCTGGACCTGTCAGGCAGCCCCTGGGAGGTCAAGTCAGCCAGACCTGTTCCTCGTTTCCTTGCTTCCGTTGGGTCCTGCAGTGTCAAAATGGCCCCTTGGTTCCATGAGGCCCTGTAGATTCACCATGATATCCTTGGTTTTGCAGTGTCACAATGGACCCTTGATTACAAAAGGCCCCTCAGTGTCACAATGGCCTTTTTTTTCCATGAGGCCTAGCAGTGTCACAATTATGTCCTTTGTTCCACAGTGTCACAATAGACCTTTGGTCCCACGAGCCCCCACAGAGTAAAAATGATCCCTGGGTTCCACAAGGCCTCGTAGTGTCAGAATAATCTCTTTGGTTCCATGGGGCCTTGCAGTGTCACAATAATACCCTTGACTCCATTATGCCCTGCAGTGTCATAATAGATCCTTGGATCCATTGGGCCTCGCAGTGTCACAAGTGCCCCTTGGTTCTGTGAGGCCCCACAGTGTAGCAATTTTCTCCTTGGTTATGCAGTGTCACAATGGCCCCTCAGTTCCATGGGGCCTGGCAGTGTCACAAAAGCCACTTGATTGCTTGGGGCCCTGCAATGTCTCATGACTTCGTGGTTCCATTGGGCCCTGCAGTGTCACAATGGCACTTTGTTTCCATGGAGCTCCACAATGTCACTATGATCCCCTTCATGCCACAAGGGCCCTTTTGATTATATGAGGCTCCAAAGTGTCATAATGGTCTCCATGGTTTCATGAGGCCTTGCAGTGTGACAATGGTCCCTTGGTTACACGAGTCCCTGCAGTGGTACAATGCACCCTGAGTTTCAGGAGGCCCTGCAGTGCCAAAATGGCCTCTTGGTTCCATGAGGCTGTGCAGTGTCACAATGGCCTCATTGGTTCCAGAGGGCCTAATAGTGTCACAATAGATTCCATTGTTCCATGAGGCTCTGCACTGTAACAATAGCCCTTTTCTTCCACAAGGTCCTGCAGTGTCACAGCGACCCCTTGGCTCCATGGCACCCCACAGTATCACCATGGACTCTTTGGTTCTGCAGCATCACATTGTACCCTTGGTTACACAAAGCCTCACAGAGTGACAATGGCTCCTTGATCCCATGAAGCTGCGCAGTGTCACAATGGCCCCGTGGTTCTATAAGGCCCCACAGTGTCATAATGATCTCCATGGTTCCATGAGGCTCTGTAGTGTAACAATAGTCTCCTTGTTTGATAAGGTTCCATAGTGTCACAAGGGTATCCTTGTTTCCACAGTGTCAACAGTGGACCCTTGGTTTGATGAGGCCCCACAATGTCACAATGGTCTCCTTAGTTCCATTGTCATGCAAAAGTTCCAGGTGTTAATACACATTCAGGTGCAGGGATTAAAGAGGCATGGACTCTACTGGGTGGAGCAAGCAAAGCCAGTTTATTGTACACATCACCAGCATTTTATAGTTTACTACTTCTGGGCAGATCCATAGGCTCAAACCCCCCCTGCTGCATTCCCATAGCAACACTATCAAGTCCTTGCAGATTCCCTCTTGTGACAGCAGTGTCCTGGCTAATCATCCTTTTGCAACAGAGGCTCAGGTCATGGCATCTTGTTCATTCCATGTTTGCCTCTTGTTCTTGCCTTGGGCTTCGCTTTGTCTCTGCTTCTTGTTCTTGCCTTGAGTTTTTATCTGTCCCATGGCTTTTGCGGCACCAAGGCTAGAAGGTCTGCACAACTATCAGCTTTCGTTGCTCTCTGGCTCCTGTTAATTCCCCCTCTCTGTTCAACGATCATTATTTGCTTTATTGATTTATTAATCAATCTCTGAATACGTTGAATCAAGCAAGGCAAGCATATCACTATGATTAACAGCACCCGTAATATAAACATTCCCATCTTAAATAAAATTTTGATCCATCCAGTGATCCCCAGTTCCAAAAAGGCTATTAAACCAATCAGCTCGATCTTCTACTTTTAATTTGGCTACACTATCTTGTAAAGCTTTAATACTCACGTGAATAGATTGGGAGTGATCAGAAAGGTTCATACAGCACATTCCATCAAAATCTTTGCATCCATGTCCATGTGCTAAGAGCAAGAAATCAATAGCAGCTTGATTCTGCAATGTAGCATATCTACTTGAATCAACATTGGTTAACAATCCTGTTAAAACAAGTGAAGTAGCATTAGTTGGTTGAGCTAGCCCGCACCCTAGCTTGTTTAACAATCCCAGTGCTTTTCTGGCTGCTACTCCTGGAGCAAAAAAGGAGGCTGCCCAATGTCGCTGTAGTGACCAAAAGTCAAGGTTATCATCACAATCGGGCAAACGCATGAATACTGTGTTTTTCTTTCTGCAGAAATCTATGTTGCAAAATTATGGATGTGTTGCATGTTAACAGCAAGAGTTGCCCCAAACTACAGGGGCCTCCCTTAATATGAGATGGAATAGCAGCCCAAGCTCTGTCTCCACAAATAAAAACCACTCCTGCTGGTAGTGATAATGGAGCATTAGTAGAGTGAGAGAAAATATTAGTAGTGTAATTACAGCAAGCGCTTGCATTTCTTAATACAGGCTGGGTCATAGAAACATCCCATGCTTTAGATTGGTTGCTCCCAGAATAGTTAAACTTAACACAAAGGTCCATTTTTACGGACCCTAAAAGCTTTATTTCTTGGCGTTCAAGAGTTGCATGAGGGAGATATGGGACCCGTTGGTCCCAAGCATCGGCATGATTTTCCGAATCAAGAATGTGAGTTTGAGAGGGATGTGGCCTCATCTAGAGGTAAACCAACAAGGCAAGTAGAAAATGGATTCTCAGGAGAGGCTGTAGCCAAGCATAAGGTATCCTGCCCTGTTAGATTGGCTAAAGTTATCCATACATTTGGTTTTGGCTGATTAACAGGCCAAGCAAAAGTAACAGAAAAAAGCATTAGTACTAAAAAGCTTTTGTTAGCATAAATCAAGCTTTACCTTTTAACAAGAGTACTACTAGAATATTTCACCACAGTAGCGGGCCATTGTTCAGCAAAGATTTCCAAGTGTTCAGGCAAGCCATAGATGTGCCCGCACACTAGTCTTTATCTGTATATCACCGATTCAAGGGCATTAATCCTTTTGTGTATTCTGATCAGCTGGTTGTTCAATGAAGGCTGGAACCCAACGAGGACCAGTATCTGTGAAAACACAAGCATAACCCCTTCCCCATGTAATGAGGGGAAATGGAGCTATGATTTTCCCACTTTCTGGGTCTTTTACAGGGAGTCGTGCTTTCTGCCCTGTGTCTAATAATGTTTCCTTAGAAGTGGAAAAGTGTTTTATTATAGGGGGAACCTTGCTATCACCATAGCAAATTAAAAAATTAAAAACACACAGTGCCTTGTGTAGCCTTTCCATTGGTGTGCACCCCTGCATCCCCCCTTCTGTTGTGCTAAAAGATGCGTAAGTGTTGAATGAGCACATTCAATAATTGCTTGTCCTGTGGGGGACTGAGGGATGCCTGTAATATGATTCCCCATAGTGTGAAAAAGGAGGAAAGTAAGTGAGAAGTGTAAGCAGGACCATTATCAGTTTCAATCTGCTGGGGAATCCCTAAAGCTGCAAAAGCTGTCAAAAAATGGCGGCAAACATCTTTGGCAGTTTCTCCTGTGTGACATGATGCAAACAATGCACCTGAGAAAGTGTCAATAGATGAGTGAACATATTTGAGGTGGCCAAATTCAGGATAGTGAGTGACATCAGTTTGCCATACCTGGAGGCTTTGTAGGCCATGTGGGTTAATTCCCGGTGAGTCTGTCACAAAATTATGACTCTGACAATCAGGGCAAGCAGCAATGATGTCTTTCGCTTGCTGGCACTTTAAAGCAAATGTGTGACAAAGGGCTGCAACATTCTGGTGAAAAAAGGAATGGCTAAGTTTGGCTTGTGCAAAACAATCAGAAAGTACCTGAACAGGTAAGGTAAGCAAATCAGCTTGTCAGTTTCCTTCTGCTATAAAACGTGGTAACGTTGTGTGAGAGCAAACATGCATAACAAAATAAGGATGCTGTCTGGTGTCTAAAAGGAAAATTAATTGTTGCAACCACTGAAAAACATCAACATTAGACACTTCTCTCAAAACAGCAGCTTCAACTCTTTCAACAATACCTGCAACATAAGCAGAATCTGTTACCAAATTTAAAGGCATGGGCCATTTTTGAAAAGCACAAACAACTGCAGCTAATTCCACAATTTGTGGAGACCCAGAAACTACAGTCACATCATATGCCCACGTACCAGTCTCATTGACCCTCCAAAGTAAAAAACATTTGTGGGATCATCCAGAGCCATCAGTAAATACTGTAAGAGCTTGTAATGGCGTCTCACTGCGCTTGGGTTTTAAAAGATGTCTCAGTTTTTGAGACAAAACTTCAGGAGGAAACACTCTAGAGTGATTGTCTCCTGCAAAGGGAAAAGCGCCTCCCCTTTTCCTCCGAGACAAATGGGTCACAAGAAGTGAAGGTGGGAAAAAGAAACCAAACTGTTTAGTAACACACAAACAAAACAGGGTAGAACAAGATAAAAAAAAAAACCCTCAAAATACAACAAATTCTCAGAGAGGGAACAGACATGTGGGCACGGACCAGCCGGGGCCACCCCGTGGGTCTGCTGGGGCTGCCCCCGCAGACTCCCCGGACCGGTGAGGAGGGAAGGGAGGCAGTGAGGCAAGGGGAAGGAAAGGGGAAAAGAAGAACAAGAAAAAAACACAACAGAACCTTTTCCCAACTAGCTGGAACACAAAGGAACCCCAGAAAAACAGCACAGAGCTCCCGGCGCACTCCCTCCTGACCCCTGCCCAGACCCTGGAGCCGTTGGGCCAAACCATTCAACTCCCCCTCGGGTCAGTGGCTCCGGCCCCACCGCTGGGTCCATCTTAAAGGCACAGCATACTTGGGCATTGAGCAGATGGTTAAGGAATAAAGCAGCTTCATAACGTCACCCCAGGACATTCCACCCCTTATTCCATACCGTCTGCTCAATGCCCAAATTAATACGTTTCAACTTTAAACACACACGTTTATACATATATACATAGCTATATACAAACAGTGGCAGCAACATTCAACAAACATATATAGACATTCCAACATTACAAGCGGTTCTCACCCACCATCAAGTCTCCCTGCGGTACAGGGAGACAACATGTCTCTCCATCCTTCTGCATTATCCACCATGGGCAACCTGGCCCCTGAGCAATGACAACCCCACGGATGGATTTGTCTTTACTCGATACAGAAGTAATCCAAACAGATTTTCCCAAGAGTCCCCTGACATGAACTGCTGGGACCTTGTCTCCATCTACTGTATGCAGGGGTTTGGATTGGGCAGGCCCTGCTTGGTTGGTGGAGCCTTGGGTGTTCACCAACCATGTGGCCTTAGCTAAATGGAACTCCCAGTTTTTAGAAGTTCCTCCACACAGTGCCTTCAGGGTGGTTTTGAGCAGGCCATTGCACCATTCCACTTTGCCAACTGCTGGTGCATGGTAAGGGATGTGGTACACCCACTCTATGCCATGTTCTCTAGCCCAGGTGTTAATAAGGCTATTCTTAAAATGAGTCCCATTGTCAGATTCAATTCTCTCAGGTTTATCATGCCTCCAAAGGACTCTCTTTTCAAGGCCCAGGATGGTGTTACGGGCTGCGGCATGACGCACAGGGTAGGTCTCCAACCATGCAGTGGTGCCTTCTACATAGCGCTTGCCTTGGCGGGTTTGAGGCAGTGTGATGTAATCAATCTGCCAGGCCTCCCCATACTTGTATTTGGACCATTGCCCACCATACCACAGAGGCTTCACCCGCTTGGCCTGCTTGATCGCAGCGCACGTCTCACAATCATGGATAACCTGGGAGATACTGTCCATGGTTAGATCCACCCCTCGGTCTCGTGCCCACTTATAGGTGGCATCTCTGCCTTGATGACCTGAGGCATCATGGGCCCATCAAGCTACGAACAACTCTCCCTTGTGCTGCCAATCCAAATCTATCTTTGAACCTCTATCTTCGCAGCCTGATCTATGTGTTCGTTGTTTCAGTGTTCCTCATCAGCCCAACTCTTGGGGACATGGGCATCTACATGACGGACTTTCACGGGTAGCTTCTCTACCCGAGTGGCAGTGCCTTTCCACTCCTCAGCAGCCCAGACTGGTTTTCCCCTACGCTGCCAGTTTGCCTTATTCCACCTTTCCAGCCAACCCCACAGAGCATTGGCTACCATCCACAAATTGGCGTAAAGGTAGAGCTTTGCCCACTTCTCTCTTTCAGCAATGTCTAGAGCCAACTGGATGGCTTTTGAGTTCAGCAAGTTGACTCAATCCACCTTCTCCCTCAGTGGCTTCTGCAACCCGTTGTGTGTACGGCTGCTTTCCACTTCCAGTTCATCCCTATGATGAGACAAGAAATGTCGGTGAAAAGAGCGTAGCGTGTGTCTTCTGATGGCAGTTGGTTGTATGGTGGAGCTTCCTCAGCACATGTCACTTGTTCCTCTTCATCAGTGAGACCAAAGTTTTCACCTTCAGGCCAATTTGTGATTATTTCTAAGATCCCAGGGCAATTCAGGTTTCCAATACGGGCACGTTGTGTTATGAGGGCAGTCTGCTTGCTCCATGTGGCAACGGTGGCATGGTGGGTAGAGGGAACCTTTGCTTTGAACATCCACCCCAGCACCAGTAGCTGGGGTGCCAGAAGGAGCTGTGCTTCAGTGCCGATTACCTCTGAGGCAGCCAGGATTTCGTTCTCTGTTGGGGTGTAGTTGGCTTCAGACCCTCTGTAGCTTCAGCTCCAGAATCCCAGTGGCCGACCTCGAGTCTCACCAGGCACCTTCTGCCAAAGACTCCAGGACAGACCATTGTTCCTGGCTGCAGAGTAGAGCACGTTTCTCACCTCTGGTCCTGTCCTGACTGGACCCAGGGCTACCGCATGAGTGATTTCCTGCTTGATCTGGGTGAAGGCTTGCTGCTGTTAAGGGCAGTGGAAATCGTTCTTCTTACGGGTAACCAGATAGAGAGGGCTCACAATTTGACTATATTCAGGAATGTGCATCCTCCAAAAGCCTATGGCACCTAGGAAAGCTTGTGTTTCTTTTTTGTTGGTCGGTGGAGACATCACAGTGATTTTATTGATAACCTCAGTAGGAATCTGACGCCATCCATCTTGCCACTTCACCCCCAGGAGTTGGATCTCTCGGGCAGGTCCCTTGACTTTGCTCTTCTTGATGGCAAAACCAGCTTCCAGGAGAATCTGGATGATCTTCTTTCCCAAATACCTCTGATGCTGTGTTCTCCCACATAGTGATGTCATCAATGTACTGCAGATGTTCTGGAGCCTCACCCTTTTCCAGTGCAGCCTGGATCAGTCCATGGCAGATGGTGGGACTGTGCTTCCACCCCTGGGGCAGTCGGTTCCAGGTGTACTGCACACCCCTCCAGGTGAAGGCAAACTGAGGCCTGCACTCTGCTGCCAGAGGAATAGAGAAGAATGCATTGGCAATGTCAATAGTGGCGTACCACTTCGCTGCTTTGGACTCCAGCTCGTACTGGAGCTCCAACATGTCTGGCACGGCAGCGCTCAGTGGTGGAGTCACTTCATTCAAGGCATGATAGTCCACAGTCAATCTCCATTCCCCATCAGACTTGTGCACAGGCCAAATGGGGCTGTGGAAGGATGAGTGGGCCTTGCTGACCACCCCTTGACTCTCCAGCTCGCGGATCATCTTGTGGATGGGGATCACAGCATCTCGGTTTGTCCGATACTGCCGGCGGTGCACTGTCGAGGCGGCAATTGGCACTCGCTGCTCTTCTACCTTCAGAAGCCCAACTGCAGAAGGATTCTCGGTCTGTGCAGGCAGGGGGCTCAATTGCCTAATGCCCTCTGCCTCCACAGCAGCAATCCCAAATGCCTACCTGAGTCCCTTTGGGTCTTTGAAGTACCCACTATGGGGGAAATCTATGCCCAGAATACACAGGGCCCCTGGGCCAGTCACAATAGGATGTTTCTTGCACTCTTGTCCAGTTAGGCTCATGTCGGCTTCAAGCAGGGTCAACTGCTGTGATCCCCATTACTCCAGAAATAGAAATCAGTTCTGCCCCAATGTGTCTCGATGGAATCAAGGTGCACTGCGCGTCCGTGTCAACCAAGGCTTCGTATTTTTGTGGTTCTGATGTGCCAAGTCATCAAACCCACACTGTCCAAAAGACACAATTTTCCCTGGCCTCTACCTGGCTAGAGGCAGGGCCCCTCTAGTCTTGGTTATCATTCGAAACTCAAGCTACTTCCTTTCTGGTGGAACTCCCTCTCTCAGCATTACCATCCTTCAATTCACGCACCTGTGCTGCCAGGACAGAAGTTGGTTTTCCATCCCACCTCCTCATGTCTTCCCTACTGTCACACAGGAAGAACTACAGTTCAGCTCTTGGGGTGTACGCTCTCTCCCTAGCCGTGGGACGTCTGCTTCTGGTAACAGGGCCTCCGACCTGCACTGTTGCGATTTGGAGAAGGCCCTCTTTCAGCTCCTTCCTGAGTTTCTGATGAGTCTTGTCCATCCTATCTTGCATCTTCTGTATGGTCTCTGACAGACTCTTTTCCACAGCTGCAATTCTTGCTTGTGTTGAGCCATGCACAGTGTCTGCATATGCCTGGAGCCTCCTCACTGACGAACTCACTGTCTCGTCCCCGTCATTCCATGTCAGGGCTCCTAATTGCTTGGTCATCTGAGAATATGATCTCTATCACTGCCAGTTCTCGCAGGCATTGAATCCCTTGTTCCATGGTCTTCCAGGGGTTTAGCTGCAGCTGGAGATCTTCTCAGCACAGATATCTTTCCTTCACAGTTCTTAAGAGCTGTGTTCAGAGACCAAGAGTTCAGGGCCCCTTGTCATTCCTTGGTTGATACTTAGATCACATGACAGGGATCCCAAATGCCATCCAGAATTGTACCATCACCTGCAGTGTCCCAGATTTGGACCATCCAACTTAATATAGTTTCATCAGGCCGTTGGGTGTAATCTTTCCTTGGGGTACGAAGGCTCTCTATGAACAGGGACTCGGTAATGATTTCAGGTTCCACTTCCTCTGCTGGCTGTGAAGGTCCTGGCTGCTCATCATCATCCACTGGGCAAATGGATTTGGCTTTGTGTTTCTTTCTCTGGACAGGGGCAATTGTTGTTGGTTTAGGCTCCCAATCTGCTTTAGCTGCAGCTGGAGTGATTGGGGTGTCTGCTGGCTTATTCTCCTGCCCCTCTGGCTGTATATTCTGCCCTACAGAATCCAGCAGCGTGCGGTAAGCGTTAGCCAGGACCCAGCACATGGCAATGAGCTTTTCCTTTTCATCAGTGTTGTTATTGTATTACTGCTGGCCTGGGCCCTAGGGTATATCACCGTGTCCCACAGCCATAGGGAGGAGGAGGAGAGAAGATCCAGCAGGCAGGAATTGTGCAGCAAGATTTATTCATTTAATTATTTTACAAACTCTTTTATAGACCTTTTTCTTCATAGTCTAATTGGACAAAGGACCAGCCACCCCTTGGGGTGATTGGCTAAAATCCTAAAACATCCATTGTCAAAATATTTTCTACTATACCATAAACAAGACTTTTCAAGGTTGCAGGTGGCTTGGTTGTTTACATAACTCTGCTACCTCTTCTGTGAGAGAGAAAAGTCTCTCACGGACTTAGAAAATAGCAAGAAAATCCTTGCTAGCAGCATTTTTGTATCTACATTATTACAGTTTTCCTTTGGATACTTTCCCATCTCAGCTGGATTCTGAATTTGTTCAGGGGGGAAGTTCCAGGCTACTGGGTCAGAAAACTGCTTCAGGGTCTGGCCTATGTCCTCCCATACCCCAGAGCACTTAGGATTTTCCACAACTGGGGCAAGTGTCTGGGCAACCCCTCTGGAAATCTTAGCCCTTATTTTAGACAAGCTGGAGACCACATAGAGGAACCCTGCTAGATAAATAACAAGAAGGTGGTATCTTTGACATCCAGGGGAAACTGGACACTTTCAAAAGCTGACGTGCCAGATCTGAAGGGGAAGAGGGAGATGAATGGCTGGGAATTATCATCCCCTGCTTCTCCCCTAACAAACTGGGTCAGGAGACACTCAGCATCAAGATCACTTGGAGAATGATTTTATTATGACTTCTCTAAACTTAAAAACAATAAAATATTCCCTTTCTTAAAATAAAAAAATTCAGGGCTGCACTTTGAAATCCTCCTCCATAACAACACTACAAATCAACTCCAATTAACTGTACAAGCCTTGCAGACTTGAAGACAATTGACGAAAGATAACTCCTGAGGGCTTTCTTGTATTTTAATGACCCCTACGGTGGTTTTGGGGCTGAGTCCAGGACCCTCAGGGACTGAGAGGAGGATGAAGAAGCTGCTTAAGGCATCAGAAGAATACTCCAAGTCCCTTGGAGCATCAATGGGCCCCACTGAGAGCAGGGACTGCCAAAGCCTCCCCAGGGACTCGTGATGATGCCATGAAGATTTTTGCTTTTTCTTTTTTACCCCTGTTATACCCGTTATACCTTTTTACAGCTTCTGTATTCCTAGTGCTTTTTGCCTACATTCGTGGACTTGTTTGTTAAGCTAAGAGACTAAACATTTTAGAAGCTTCGTAGCCAGGGATCAGTGTGTCTCAGACCCCAAGGTCCTCTCCAGAACATATTCTGTAAACCAAGATAGAACCATCCAGGGGAAGGTTCCTTGGGGAGGGGAGGCTCACTTGAACCTCTCATTGGGGAATCTTTGATAGATATGCTAATTAGTAAAGCCTATAATGTTATACCCAATGTTGGGGGGGATTAACACACACACGAGAAGAGAGACACAGAGACACAGGGAAAGACTCAGTGGGGTATATCTCGATGCATATGACCTGGACGTGTACACCTAAGGATCCTTAAGAATAAATACCAAGGTAAAATCCCTTTTCCCCTTCTAACCGTGTATGCCTCTTGATTTGAGAGCAGATCTTTGAGCTCTGCCAGGATTGCAGGGAGCCAGAGGCACTGAGCGGGGAACTGCAATGCTGAGAAAGCCCTGGGCTGGCTGGGGAAGCAGGAAGGCCCAGTTCGTTGTTAGTATGCCGGATTTCTGCATCATGGATCCGTTGGGCTACTCCAACAACAATCGCTGACTACATTCACTGGTTCCTTCAACCACTGTTGTAAGGCCCATATCACGGCGCACAGTTTGAGTGTTTGCAAGCTGTCAGCCGGTTCTCCTGCTATGACATGAGTCTTCCAGTGGTTGTTCTCTTTCCATGCACAGGTGGCCCGCTTCGTCTTCCTCCCCGCATCCGTGAACACTGTGCACCCTAGCACTGGCCGTTCTACATTCAGCAGGCGGTCCAGCCACTCATAGCGCCCCAGCAACTGCGCCAGCCTTCCCTGTGGGCGCTTGTTATGGACCATGCCGGTGAATCCAAGCAGAGCTTCTTGCAGTGCCTCCGCATGGCGTAGCATCCACTCCAGGTCCCCTGTCCGGACGGGTACACTGTTGTCCTCTGCCTCCCTGCCGTCCAACTCCATCACTCAGTCACGACTCTTTCGGATTAAAAGCGCCACCATCTCTACCCTGGACTGCAGTCTGGAGCGTGGCTGAGTCGGTGGGAAGATCCATTTAAGAATCCGGATGTCCTCCCCCTTTTTCTTTTGCCATTGGTGGATGATGGCTTGTGAACCTGCTGCGCTGATCAGGGTGATGAGGATGGCGAGTGGGACTCCTTCTTCTCTGCGTGATACCCATGCGTGCCGCAGCTTATCTGCGACCTTGGCGAGAGCTGCTGCTTGGTCTGGGGAGCATTCTCGAGGTTCGGCAGCGTTAGTCCCGTGCAGCCATGGCAGGAAGGGGGCGAGGTCAGCATTCGTGGTTCCCGTGACTCCACAGACCCATTGCAGATCTCCTAGCAGCTGCTGCGCATCATGGAGCATGGAGATTTCTGTGTTTAGCTCAATCTTTTGGGGCCTAATTTGCGATTCTGATATGAGCCAGCCCAGGTACATCCATGGTGTAGTCCGCTGGATCTTCTTGGGGGCAATCTCTAATCCAGTCTCATGCAGTTGCTTTCTGACCCATTGCATCTCTTTATCTGGTAACTCTGTAGCAGTAGCTATCAGGATGTCATCTATGTAATGGTAGATGAGTGCTTCTGCATAGTGTCATCGAATCGGATGTAGCACCCAGTCAACATATAGCTGACACAGCGTGGGGGAATTTTTCATCCCCTGGAGTAGGACAACCCACTCCTAGCGCTTAGTAGGCTCACTGCAATTCTTTGTGAGCACTGTAAAGGCAAAATGTTCTGTGTCCTTTGGATGCAATGGGATTGTGAAAAAGCAGTCTTTTAAGTCAATTACAGTGATTTTCCATCCCGCTGGAATCATTGTAGGAGCCGGTAGCCCAGGTTGCAGCGCCCCCATAGTTTGCATGCACGTATTCACTTGTCGAAGGTCATGATGGAGGTGCCATTTTCCTGGCTTCTTTGGGATCACAAAGATGGGGGTGTTCCATGGGCTGACTGAAGGCTTGATATGTCCTGCTTCTGCAACAAGCTGTTCTGCTATCTTCAGCCTTACATCTGTTACCGGCCACTGCTCAACCCAGACAGGATCATCTGTTAACCAGGTGAGAGCCCATATGGGTGGCTGACTGGCAGCGGTCGTCAGCATAAATGCTGGTCTGTGGTGAGCACAAGGCCTAGCTGCACAAGGATGTCGCGTCTGATCAGGCCTTGCAGGGTCTGAGGCAGCTTCATAACATAGGGGCAACACACAATGGTTTGATTGTCCTCAAACTCTAGGATAATTGGGGTTGCACTTACTTGGGGGATTTGTGCTCCCCCCACCCCTGCCAGCGTGGCTGCTGGTTTTTCCAGTCCCCAACCAGGTGGCCATACCACCTGGTTAATGATGGTAACGCCAGCCCCTGTGTCGAAAAGCGGCTGTATTTTGATGGCTTCTGCCCCCCTTCACAGGATCACTTGCCACTGAGGTCTCTGGGCCAGGTTCAATGTCCAAAACACATCGAACCCAGAGGACCCAAAAGCATGGTCTCCGCGGACACTGCTGTTCCTGGTTCCCCCGTTGGTCATTAGGGGAATGGGGACGATTTGGGCAATGCAACTGCCCTGCAGGATAGTTACAGGTGGTTGCAGGCTATCTTAATTTTGCCGGTGTAGTCAGCGTCGATGACTCCAGGGAGCACCACTACTGGTGGTTGATGACCGCCCCACAAGTAGGCCACCCAGACGAGGGCCGTCTGATGACAGGGGGCCCTTGGCTGTGGTCGGGATCAGGGTGACCTGGTGGTTTGTCAGCGTGACTTCTATTGAGGTTACCACGTCCACTCCGAGGCTCCCTCAGGTGGCTGGCTGGTTCTGTTGAAGGAAACCACTGGGATTGCACTCAACTTCCGGCTCTTTGGGGTGCTCACTTGTGTCCTGGCACGTAGACAATTCAGCAAGCTTCTTCATTAATTCATGCATCATCTCTCGGTGCTTCTCCTCCTCTTGGGGCTGACCCCCGGCAGCCCTGGCTGGCTCTGCCTCTGTGGGCAACAAAGCCGCAGAGGCTGCTTTGCAGTCGGATGATGATCCACTCTCCGGCAGAGGGGTGTTGCATGCTGCTATTTTCAGCCAGGCGCTAGGACCGCTCGTTTCTCCTCTGCTCACCTGCGCCCTGCCCCCTGGGTTGGGAGCCTGTGCTTCCGCCTTTGCGGCCATTTCTCCCTCAGACTTCTGAGGGGTAACTTCCTTCCCCACTGAGTCCAGCAGCTCCCGCAGTGAGCGTACAGGTGCTGCTGTTCCCTTAATTGGTCTGCCTGCAGTCAGCCCAAAGAATCGTGCAGCCCTGGACTCCTTCCTGGTCTCCGGCTGCCGCTCCGTGAGACCCCCATCTCTTTCCTTCCCGGGGCCACCACCCGCCAGCACCTCCATGGCTGCCACAGCCACCTTCCTCTCTGCTTTCATTTCTGCAAGGGTATTAGTCACAGCTCTCCATGTTAATCCGAGAGCTTTTGCTTCTTTACCTTCCTTTCCACCCTCAATCATAGACAGCCACAGTCTGTTTCCAACTTCCCACCACTCTTTGGTCAAGAACAAAAGCAAAGTTCATTTCAAAAACCCTTGTTCCCAGGCCCGCGTAATTAGGGCATAAAGATCTTGATCTTTTACAGTCTCACCTCTCTTAGAAAGGATACTGGCTAGGAGACGAGTTGCAGCCTCGTATTCCATAGCTTCTTACCTGCGGGGGCTTGCTCAGCCACGCGAGCTCCAGTCTCCGGCTCCACTCAACTTTTTTGCTGGGACACTCCCGTTCCAGCTCTCCAGGCTCCTCACCGTCAGTGCAATGATTCGGAGTCTTACCACATTCAAGCAAAACACATTTAAGCAAAAAACAAACCACATCTAAGTGAAACACATTTAAGCGAAAAATCACTCAAGTCCCTGCTCAGGCACCAGGTTTTGCGGGGGGGGGGTCCCAAGTGCTGAAGAGCTGGCCGGATACACGACACAGAGACTGATACGATTTGAGCATCTTTCTCTGTTTTATAGTTTACCTACACAAGCTTGTATCTACTTTGCAAAGATTCACGCCCTAGTCCCTCTGGACGGCCCCTGATCTGCAGGGGAGCCAACCAGTGTATAACTTTGCCAAGGATTTTCAAGGCTGCCTGCTGCCAGGTGTCTTCCAGGCTTGCCTGCAGCCAGGGGCCAGTTCAGGGTTTTTTTCCTCAGCAACCCTGGGTTGTCCAATCTTTCCTGGGGTATCATATGCCCCTGTTCCACAAGGAATCCCTCTACAGCCCAGCCCTGAGCCCAGGCCTGGCCCAGCAGGGCCTGTCCCTCCCGGGTGGCTCGGGGCTGTTTGTGGGGCAGTGGGATGTGAGGGGGAGGAAGAACAAATGCCATAAGCCTGAAACCCCTGTCAGCCTCCTCAGGGAGGGGAGACGGAGAAGCAAAGTGCAGCCCCTCAAAGGAAAGATGCGGGGCATCCAGAGGCAGTGCCAGAGCCCAGGGGACACAGCCCTGCGTGCCTCTGGCCCTGCCAGCCCTGCCCAGCCCTTGGCCATCTCTCCTGCAGGCTGTGTCCCCTGTCCGTGCTGCTCCTCTGCCCTGGCCGGTTGCACACGCCCATCTCTCTGTCCCCCCAGCATTTCTCACCCCGGCATTTCTGTGCCCTCCCTGAGGTCCCTGCCCCCAGGGCTGCCGGCTCCTGGCACACAGAGCCGTGGCATGGTCCAGTCTCACACTGGGAGACCTTGTGCACCAACATTCTACCCTTGGAGGGACTTTTCTTCTTCCTCACCTCCAGCCTGAACCTTCCAAGCTGCACTTTGGGGAGGTTTCCTTCTCTTCCCATTCCCAAGAATCCTCTGAAACCACCCTTGAAGCAGTTTCAGGATGAGCCCTGGGCCTCCTCTTCAGAAGGTCCAGCAGTCCAAGTCCCTCAGTGTCACAGCGGTTTTGGATGGTAAAGTGCTGTGACCTTCCCAAAAGCATCCCCAGCAGGAAGCCGCTCGGTGCAGCCACCACACTTGCACACACATGTACACACACACGTACACACACACACACTGGATAGCTGGCACAGCAGTCCGACGACAAAGGAGCAGGAAGGGTCTTCGCATGGGGTTCTATGGGAGAGATTTATTGCAGCCACACTCGTGCAAGGTTCCACAGAAGTAGGTCGAGAACAATGGGAGGTCTAGGGTTTTACACGAGAGGGGGGTAGGGCATCAGGGACCAATGATGGTCTGAGGGCAGGGGGCGGCACACAGGTGGGGCCAGGGTAAGGGAACCAATAGGGAAACTCTGAGGGCGTGGCAATGGGGTATATAACGTAACAAGGAGTGGCGCAACCAACGGAGCCAACCAGGGAAGCAGGACTAGGGTACATTATTATAACAGATCAGGGCATTCTGAGGGAAGCTTTTTCAGTCACCCTAACCTGTAAAGAAGCATAGGACTTGTCCCACCATAGGACTCCCTTCATTCCTTGTCCAGCAGGCCCACCGGCCCCCACACTCAGCTTCTCCACACGGGCCCCAAAGCCCATCCTGTCAGTCCTGCAGAGCCTCTCCAGCTCCTCCTCCCTGCCCCACAACAGGGAGCCCCACAGCCAGACACAGCAGCCCAGATGTGCCCCCCTGGCCTCTGGTGCCTCTGGCAAGGGAACAGCTCGAGGCACTGCAGGGCCCTGCAGACAATTCCTGCAGCACTTGTAGGATGATCCTGCTCCCCAAGGGACGTTCCCGTGGTGCCAAGGCAGCAACTGAATGGGGAGTGAGGCCAGAGAGGAAAGGGCAAACAGGGCTGGGCTGTTTGCAGGGGAGGGGACAGGGATGGGCAAGAGCAAGAAATGTGGAGCAGGAAAGAGGAAAGAAAGCAAAGGTGAAGCAAAGGAAATGCTCAGGGCTGTTTGGGGGTGGCTGCCAGGCAGCCCTGGCTCTGAGCAATGTCTGCAGTGGGACAGGAAACTCAGAGCTGATGGGAACAAACTTTCTGGCTGACTTGAGAGGCCCCGACAAAGCTGAGAGGTTTCCCTGCCGTCCCCCAGCCCTTGCTGGCCCCCAGGGGCTGATGGTATTTGTGCTCACTCAGGTTCATCTCCCCACAGCAACAGCGTGGGGTGCTCACGCCTGGGCTGTGCAGTGCAAACAGGGGCTCCTGAGCCAGTCCTGCCGTGTGTGTGCCTGCAAGGATCCAGCCCCTCTGGGAGCTGGGCAGAGGCCAGGGCTGCAGAGGGGGGATGTTGCTGGCAGGTGCATGAGGCCGCTCTGGGACGCTGCCCTGGGGTGTCCAGCGCAGGGGGGATGGATCAGGCCCTGCTCTGCTGCTCCTTCCCGGCTCCCCCAGGGACCCTGCAGAGCACCAGCCCTGCTGGTTGCCCCCACCCTGCCCACGGCCACCCTGGGGCTGCTCACGGGGGTTTTCTCTGCTGAGCACTGGCCTGGGCGTGCTCTTGAGAGAGCCCGGGCAAGGAGCCTGGAGCCCCCAGGCCCTGCCCTGAGGCGTCAGCGCTGCCCCAGCAGTGCCCATGGCCTGTCCCTGCTGCAGCCCCGGCACTGCCAGCCCAGGGCTGGGAGCGAGCCCCAGAGCACTCAGGCCCTGCAGCAACACGAGGGGCAGGAGGGCAGCGGGGCAGTGGCACGGGAGCAGCACTGGCAGCACCAAGGGCTGCTGCTCCTGGCCACAGCTGCTGTGCCCCCCTGATCTGCCCCCAGCTCTGCACACAGACATTGCTGCTGCAGCTCCACACAAGGCAACTAAAGGGGCATCTCTGCTGGAAACTTTGCTGGCAGATCCTTGAGTTCATTTAAAGGCACCGAGAGCACAGCTCCTCATTGACACAGTCTGGGGCCACAGCCAAGGTGGAGAGAAACAAAATGAGAAACCGAAGAAATATTGCCCTTGCTTTGTGGACAACAATAAATAACTGAAGAGAAAAAATAACCCCTTAACCAAACCAACAAGAACTATCAAAGATGAGTTTTATTACAAGTGATTTGCAGAAATTGGCAACCAGTTTAATGTTTCTTAAATCGTCCAGCCATCAGTGTCCACACTGCAGCCTTGAGCTCCTGGTTCCTCAGGCTGTAGATGAGGGGGTTCAGGGCTGGAGGCACCACCAAGTACAGAACTGACAGGGCCACATCCAGGGATGGGGAGGAGATGGAGGGGGGCTCCAGGTAGACAAAAAAGCCAGTGCTGATAAACAGGGAGAGCACGGCCAGGTGAGGGAGGCACGTGGAAAAGGCTTTGTGCCTTTGTCCCTGCTCAGAGGGAATCCTCAGCACGGCCCTGAAGATCTGCACATAGGAGAAAACCATGAACACAAAACAGCCAAAGGCTAAACAGGCACTGTCCTGGGGCAATGTATGATACTGTATTCCCTATCGTCTGTGCTATGCCAGACATGAATCCTGTGCCTTTCTGTGTCTTTAAGCTGGGTCTGATAGAAAGGGGAAAAAAAAAGAGCCGAGTGGTATTGTGCTTCAAGGACACATACAATCCCCTGCGTTTTTCACTGCTACAGAGCAGAGGAAAGCATCTTCCTGGTTTTTTTGCTCAGCTCTAGGCTCTCTGCAGCAGGGAAGAGAGTGGCATTCTCTTGTTTTTTTAGTTAGCTTTTCTGTTAGCTAAACCATGGAGCCCTGGGAGTTTGGCTTCTTCTTCTCCTCTTCTGGACTGTTCAGCAACACCAGAACATCATCTGGAGGCCCTACACCACGGCCCAGAGGGGCCCATGCCGAACCCCAGCTTCAGAGAGGAGAGAGCTACGCCACGAAGGACTTTGAATTTTACCAGGTTCTTGTCAGCAAGAGGTTTTATTATTTTACATTATTCTTTTTCCCGTGCCTGGGTGCACTTTTGCTTGTTAAAGAAATAGTTTTTTTCACTTTCCTCCGAGGAAAATTCTTTCCGAACCAGGTTACCTGGCTGTAACCTGCTTTCTTTGAAGGGGATGTTCCTTCCAGAACATTTCCCTTAATTTGTCTCAAACTGGGACAGGAACTAACAGCAAGAAGCCCAAGTTCCCTGAGGTTGGAGTGTGAGCAGGAGAGCTTGAGGATGTGTGGGATTTCACAGAACTGGCCCAGGGCATTGCCCTGGCACAGGGGCAGGGAAAATGTATTGGCCGTGTGCAGCAGAGCAGTGAGAAAGCCACTGGCCCAGGCAGCTGCTGCCATGTGGGCACAAGCTCTGCTGCCCAGGAGGGTCCCATAGTGCACGGGTTTGCAGATGGACACGTAGCGGTTGTAGCACAGGACAGCGAGGAGGAAATACTCTGTTCCAAGTAGGAAGATAAGAAGAAAGACCTGTGCAGCACATGCTGAGTAAGAGATGTGGCTGGTGCCCCAGAGGGAATTGTGCATGGCTTTGGGGACAGTGGTGTGTGGTGGCCAGTGAACATACATTACAAGGGACAGAGAGTTCTCATTAAGATGGGTCCCTAGTACCATAGGAGCCACTTTATGTTGGGGTGGCCAAGGGGGCTTCTCCCGGGATGCTTGTTCTGTTATGTTAATCTACCCCAGTTTGAATTCCCCGGTTGGCTGTTAGCCTCTACCCCTCGTCACTCCCCCAGAGTTCCCCACTGGTCCCCGTTCCCTAGTCCTGCCTTTTCCCTGCCCCCAGACAAAACCATGAGCTTTGGGACCATGTTCATATTTGCCCCTGCAACCTCAATGGTGTCGAAGCAATAAATGCTCCTGCCGGAATGCACGCAAATGCCCTTCTCGACTGTTTGCTACCGACCATAATACTGAACCCACCCGTCTGTCTGCGGGTACACGCGGGACCCCACGGAGCCAGGCAGGGATGGTATTAAATGGCGCATCAACGTGGACGGCCAGGGACCATCCCCAAGAGCGTCTCCAGTACTTCCTGGATTTAAGTCACATCTGAGCAGCCATAGCCCCAAAGAAACCTCCGAGTTCTATCAGGGGCTCGGCAGGGGAGACCAACAACCTTCTAGGGAAAGAGAAGACTGGTCTAAAGTCGGTGGGCCAACCTTGAGACTTTTATTTGACACTCTAAGGTAATATGGGTCACTTTTGTATCCTTTTTTGTAAATTGCCTTTTATCTGTAAGGTTGGGAAGAGAGGGAGATAAGGGCAGAGTTTTCTCATCTCCTGTGAGAAGCCTTTCTCCCAGTTCTAAGAGTCCTTGTTTGGGAAAATTTTCATTATACCAGGGAAGGTTTAAAACATTTTGTTCAGTGGTTGTTTAAGCAGTGGTTAGTTGAGTATCTAAAACGCTTTGTGCGATGGTTGTTTATGTCTGGAAAAGGTTATTTGCTTTGCAAGGTAGCAAAAGCTGTTGATAGTCTTGTGAAACAGTTGGGAATAGTTAACCCCAGTTTAAAAAACCCTTTACCGCTTTCCTCTCCTTGCATCCCTGATCCCTCTGCCCTGCTTTAAGGGAAACTAGGAGATGGATTCTGCCAGAGTGCACAGGTCTGCTACCGTCTGCCTGCTCTCTCCCTGTCTCCTTTGTTCCCTGCCCACGGTGGCGCTGGCCAAGCCACCCCGGGTTCTACCCCAAACCCCTTCCCTGTACCCACTTCCCCGATTTTTTCCACTATAAATTTGCTCCAAGATCGGAGTGGCAGCAGAATCAGTCCTGCAGTCCCAGCTGCTACCTTTATTTTTAATTCTCCCGCTTCCACTCCCCTCAGACAAAATGGCGAACGCCACGTGGAAGCCCCGGTGAGAGTGGCGGGCTCTTCGCCCGCGCGCGGTCCCTCTCCCCGACCTGCTCCCGCTTATGGTACCGCGCGCGGTCCCTCTTCCGTCCCTGGCCCTTCCCACATGTCGATACGTGTTGTGTCGGGCCCTTCTCCCTCCACCAAGAATCCCTTCCCACCTGTGCACCCTGCCTCTCACGCCTGTGTCCCTGTGCCCTCCATCGGTAGTCCTGCCCGTGAAAACCAACCCACCTCACGTTCCCACGTGGCTGAGACCGAGAGTGGGGGTGGTAGCAGCCGGGGAGACTCCGGGATGCTCGGGGACAGCAGCACCTCCACGTGCGCTGCCCTGGTCTCCTTCCCTTCGCTGCCCAGCCTTAGTGAGGCTGCGGCTGTGTGCACTAGAGGGCAAGGCGCTGCGAAAGCTGCTGAACACAGCACCTGCACCCGCTTCGTGAGGGGAGGTTGCGAAGCGTTCGCGCCCGCCTGCTCCAGGCCCTGTGCCGGACCGGCACTCCCGCTGGGCTCAGCCTGCCCCTCAGCATTGGCTCTGTGCCCCAGCCGAGATGGCTTCGGGCCCCAGTAGCCCCAGCAGAAGCCGTGATGAAGCAGCAGTGACCCGCCTGCAAAGCCCACGGGGCTGCCCCGGCGCCATGACCCCAGCAGGTTCCTACTGCGGCTTGAGAAGCCCCGAGCCGAAAAAGCGGCATTTGGAGACTCCCTGAGAGGCCTGAGACAGCCTGATGATACTAGAGACAGAGGGGATCTAGTGCCTTTCGAACACAGACTGAAGAAACTGCGGCAGCTGTGGCAGCTTAGACGGGGTGCAAGCCCAGCCACTTTTCTCCCTCATCACCGCTGCCGCCAAGCCCGCCCACGACCCGCGGCCGGCTCATGCGTGGCTGCCTCCCCCCACCGAGGGGGGCACGCCCAAGCCAGCCATGCTGCTAGCCCAGGACCGAGCCCTGCGTGGCCGCTTGTGGCAGCTCGCCCTGGCCGCCCACGTGGCGTGGGAGTTGAAGAGACAGTTTGTTGTTGTTTCCCCCGCTGTAACAGCGGGCTGGAGGCAGCTCCTGTGAGAACGCTCTGCCCCAGCTCACCCCGGCCGTTCCTTCGCTGCTTCGGCACTGCGGAGCCGCGCCTTCTCCCCTCTGCAGCTGCTCTGCGGATGCCCTGAGGCTGCCAAGTCGCCACAGCTGCCGCTCTGCTCCCCCAGCTGTGAGAATCCCGCCTGCATGGTGCCTTTCACCTCAGCCCCAGCCCGGCCAGCAAATTCCACCCCCGTGCTGCATGAGAAACAGAACAAGAGGGGGGATAGCAGGAGCCAGGCTGTAGAATTTTCCCAAGGAGCTGTGAGAATATCGTAAGGGAAGCAGTGGACCTGACCAGCTCGCAACTGCAGCTAGAGCATGCAGAACAGCAGCCAAAGAAACAGAACAGTGACTTCTCACATTCTGATGCTGAGTGTAAAGATCAAAAGACTGGAGTGAAGAAGTCAAAGATCACAGATGATACCTGGAAACTGCCTGTTGGGGTTTTAAGAGATCTAGGTTTTTTTCTGTTAAAGGAATTTTCCCCCATTCTGTTACTAAGATGATAAATCACCGGGTGCTTAAGAGAAGACAAAGGGGCCTGGCCACTTCTTTTGTTTCACCTGGGTGTGGGTTCAGTAGCTCTCAGCGTCCGGAGAGAGAAGCTGCAGAGAGAGGAGCTGCTGGTTCCTTTTTTCGGCTGTTTTTCTTTCTGCTGGAAACAACGCCAGGATCCCAAAGCCGCTTTCCCTGCCCTGCTGGAGGCCGGGCTGTGGCCGCCCTGCCCCGCTGCTGCTGCTTCGAGCTTTCACTGCGTTGTAGCCGTGCTCGCCCTGCCTGCCTGGACCTCCGGCGGGTTCCCCATCTGGATAAATCTCGTCTGCCACCCGGGATTTGTGTTTGTGCCTGCCGCTCCAGCCTGCCGCTCCAGCCTGCTGTTCCCGAGAGTCCGGGATCGGCTGCCCAGCGGTTTGGGAAGCCTTTGTTCCATCCTTCCCCGGGATCCCAGGGCACCGGTGCCGCGTGCTCCCCGAGCTCGCTCCGGAGCGCCCCCTGCAGCCGCGGGGGAACCATCGCACCTGCCCTGCTCACCGGGAGCCGCCAGCGCCCCTGTCGGCTGCGAGCGGAACTGCACCCGAGGGGAAAGGGCCTGACAGCCGAGAAGGCTGGGACTGGGTTTGTGATTGCTGCTACTGCCATAGTTATTGTTGTTTTGTTGGGCTGGTTATATATATATATAGAGAGAGAGAGAGAGAGTAAAGAACTGTTACTCCTATTTTCCCACATCTTTGCCTAAAGGCCCTTGATTTCAAAATTATAATAACTCAGAGGGAAAGGGGTTATATCTGCCACTTCAAGGGAGGCTTCTGCCTTCCTTAGCAGACACCTGTCTTTCAAAACCAAGACACTGCCAGAGAAAAACAAGCCCTCCAGCAGATCCACACTCCCACCCAATTTGGTGTCATTTGTGAACTTACTGTGACTTACACTCCATCCCCTCATCCAGATCATCAATAAAGATGTTAAACAGGACTGACCCCAACACTGACCCCTGCAGTCACCCACAAGTGATCGGCTGTTATGGATAGAGTGGGAGCTGCAGACAAGCCCTATCTTAGGCTAGGAATTTTGGATACAGCTTGAATTAGGTGGCCTGCACCTAAACCACTCTGGCTCGCAAAGTTCTAAGAGTGGCAGATCAGGTCTAGTAAAAAATGAGTTATTTGTTGAATAGACAGGAGATAACAGACAAAAGGTCTTGAAAAGAGTTACTTACTACACAGTATAAAACAAAAGAACTACCAGTAAATTACATAAAACAGTGCACAACTGTACAGTTTTATAAGTAACTATACGGTACCTATATTAAAGCTGGAAAAGAAATAGTATAGATTAGGAGGCAATGTAATTTACCACCAAACTGGCAAGAATGCGCACAGAGTCCTTTCACTCAACCCTTGAGAGAGTAACCACAAAACCAGTGTCCTGACTTTGGGGTAAAAGCCCCACAAATTTCCAGGGAATGTGCAGAAGACTTCTGTTTTGTGAAAGTTTGGTTGTGAAGTAAAGTGTCTGTCAGAAACTCCAGCTTATCTTTCTACAATCTTGCTGCCACAGCAAGATGTTTATTGTCAGCTAGAAGCGTCACTTCCATGGCACCTGAATAACCACAAGACAAGCTCTCTTTAGTGAGTTATTTCACCAATTAGCAAGCTCTTGTGGCAGGGAACATGTCCTGCTACACCAGCCCCAACTGGATTTAGTTCCATTCCCCACCACTCTAGGTTTGGGCATCAGCCAGTTTTTCACCCAGCAAACAGTTGCCTTGTCCAATCCATGAGCAGCCAGTTTCTCCAGTGTCAAAGACGTTACTGACCTCTAGAAACACACGTCCACAGCCTTTCCCTCATCTACTGAGTGGGTTATTCTGTCACAGAAGGACGTGCCTTTCCCAAACGTGCACTGTCTGGGCCTGATCCCCTGGTTGTCCTGCACATGCTGTAGGATAGCACTCAGGATGATCTGCTCCATAGCCTTTCCCAGTACAGAGGTCAGGCTGACAGGCTGGAGTTCTCTAGACTGTGGGAAGAGATGGAATAAAGTTGAATTACAAGCTGTATAACCTGCCTGCAGAGGCACATGGCAGCACAAAGGAGCACATGGCAGCACAGAGAAGCTTGTCTCCACCAGACCCTGGTAGGGGGAGGAGATGTCAAACTGCAGACTCTTATGGAGAGCAGCCTGCCGGGAGCTGACGGATGGGTGAACAGCGAGTGATCATCCCATAGAAGGAAGTGTGTTGCTGATGTGGCAACACGGGATAGGTCACAGGGTAGTGAAGATTAGCATAGAAGGAAATACTGTGCCTTAGAAGAGTGTATAAAACCAGCTAATTCCTTTGAATAAACGATTCCGATTCCCTGCTGGTCTGGGTCCATGCCTCAGTCACTGACACTGGACCCTCCTTCCAATCCTTCTCGTAGATGAGCATCACATTTGCTGATTTCCAGTCAACAGGAACTCCTCCAGTTCACCAGAGCTGGTGGGAAATGAGTGAAATTGGCTTGGCCAGCTCTTTCTCCAGTTCTCTCAGTACCCTCAGGTGCATCTCATTTGTGCCCAGGGACTTGTGTGTGCGTCTCATTGGCAGAGCAGTCACTGACTGTTTCCTCCTGGACTTCACTCAGCTCCCTGTCACCAACTTCCAGCCCTGGGAGCTGAGCATCCTCAGGACAACTGGGTTTGCCATTAAAGACATTTTCCTCCTCCATGACATGGCACTGCCCTCTGCACCCAGGAAAGGATGGAGACTTTCCTGAGCCCTCCTTTTACTACCAAAGGATTTATAGAAACTTTTCTTGTTAACTTTAATTGCAGTGGCCAAATTAAGTTCCAGCTTGGCTTTGGCCCTTCTAATTTTCTTGCTATGTCACCTCACAACATCCTTGTAATCCCCTAGGTTTTCTGCCTCTCCTTCCAGAGGTGACACATGCTCTTTTTTGCCCTGAGTTCCTGCCTAAGTTCTCTCTTTAACCAGGCCAGTCATTTTCCAGTCATTTTCCCACACTGGCTTGTTTTATGGCACATGGGCTCAGCTCCTGGAGCTTTAAAATTTCCTTCTTAAAGCATGTCCAGCTTTCTTGGATTCCTTTTCTCTTCAGGACTGACTCCCAAGGGACTCTGTCAAGGGATCTCCTAAACAGGATGAAGTCTGCCCTCCAGCAGTCCAAGGGGGCAGTTCTGCTGTCCCCTCCTTTCTTCCCCCACAATGGAAAACTGTCATTTTGTGGTTGCTCTGCCCAAGACACTCCAACCACCACATCACACACCACTCATGGAATCACAGAATTACAGAATGGTTTGGGTTGGAAGGACCTTAAAGAGCCTGTATTTCCAACCCTCCTGCCATGGGCAGGGATACAGTCCACTAGATGACGTTGCCACAAGCCCTGTCCAAACCAGCCTTGGACACTTCTAGCAATGGGGCAACCACAGTTTCCCTGGGCAACCTGTGCCAGGGCCTCACTACCCTCACAGGGAAAATTTTTTTTCTAAAAGCTCATCTAAACCTGCTCTCTATCAGGGGGAAGCCATTCTCCCTCATCCTGTCACTCCAGGCCCATCACCAGGACCCATGGCTGACACCAGTCCTGGAGCATCTCCATGGAGACCCATTGCTACAAGTGGTTGCCATGGGCACAAGCTGAGGCCTGTAGCAGATCCTGTTGCCATGGCAACCATTTGCAGTCCCATTCCGAAAGTCAGTTACGACAGCATCATCAATGGATCCGTTCCTAAAATTTTGCCTTGGCAACCAAGTCTTAGCCCAGTTGTGATCCTGGATTGTCTTGTGTCGGAGACTGAAACATTATTGTTTATGACTTAAACATCTTAACGAAGGACTTTTGCCTATTACAGCATAACTGTATGTAGTGGATTGAACCTGAGTTGATGGACAGTCTTTTAGACTAATGACGCTTCTCGCAATTTACATATTTAAACCGCACGGAAAGGCGGGAATTTGCCTTTGGTCCGAGCTCGCCTGCCGGAAGGTGGGGGGCCCTCCAAGCCTCCGGGCCCTGCTGGGCCAGGACCACTGCCCCCCCTTTTTCCCAACGCTGTGGCACAGACCCTGGTCACTGGGGGGTGGGAACTGTCCCAGAGCCGCAGGCAGCTAAAACCAGCCATGGACTGCCACACAGCTAAACCCATTGAGCGCGGCTTCTTGGGACGGGGGGGTCCCTCTCCTCTCCTCTCCTCTCCTCTCCTCTCCTCTCCTCTCCTCTCCTCTCCTCTCCTCTCCTCTCCTCTCCTCTCCTCTCCTCTCCTCTCCTCTCCTCTCCTCTCCTCTCCTCTCCTCTCCTCTCCTCTCCTCTCCTCTCCTCTCCTCTCCTCTCCTCTCCTCTCCTCTCCTCTCCTCTCCTCTCCTCTCCTCTCCTCTCCTCTCCTCTCCTCTCCTCTCCTCTCCTCTCCTCTCCTCTCCTCTCCTCTCCTCTCCTCTCCTCTCCTCTCCTCTCCTCTCCTCTCCTCTCCTCTCCTCTCCTCTCCTCTCCTCTCCTCTCCTCTCCTCTCCTCTCCTCTCCTCTCCTCTCCTCTCCTCTCCTCTCCTCTCCTCTCCTCTCCTCTCCTCTCCTCTCCTCTCCTCTCCTCTCCTCTCCTCTCCTCTCCTCTCCTCTCCTCTCCTCTCCTCTCCTCTCCTCTCCTCTCCTCTCCTCTCCTCTCCTCTCCTCTCCTCTCCTCTCCTCTCCTCTCCTCTCCTCTCCTCTCCTCTCCTCTCCTCTCCTCTCCTCTCCTCTCCTCTCCTCTCCTCTCCTCTCCTCTCCTCTCCTCTCCTCTCCTCTCCTCTCCTCTCCTCTCCTCTCCTCTCCTCTCCTCTCCTCTCCTCTCCTCTCCTCTCCTCTCCTCTCCTCTCCTCTCCTCTCCTCTCCTCTCCTCTCCTCTCCTCTCCTCTCCTCTCCTCTCCTCTCCTCTCCTCTCCTCTCCTCTCCTCTCCTCTCCTCTCCTCTCCTCTCCTCTCCTCTCCTCTCCTCTCCTCTCCTCTCCTCTCCTCTCCTCTCCTCTCCTCTCCTCTCCTCTCCTCTCCTCTCCTCTCCTCTCCTCTCCTCTCCTCTCCTCTCCTCTCCTCTCCTCTCCTCTCCTCTCCTCTCCTCTCCTCTCCTCTCCTCTCCTCTCCTCTCCCTCCTGTCTGCAGCCAGCACACTTCGTGCTGAACTGAAGAGGACACCACGCAGCCAGCAGCACAGAGGGAGCGAGGCTTTCCTCACTGTAAAGCCTGAACAAGAACACCCTTCAACATGGCGGCTGCAGAGTCAGAGAGAAAGAGAAGTGAGTCACGTGGGACGGAGCTGGAAATGGCGACGGGAGAAAAGAGGGCGGTGCCGCGATTCTGGCGCGTAGCTTAAAACCCTTCTTGCATGCCGTGGTAAGAAACTGTAATACCACAAACTGTTTGTCTCTTTATTCCATTTGAAGTACATGGGGGGATGAAAAGTTCATGTGTGGGCCATGGAAATTGTGAAGAGTGCCTATGCCAGGCTACATGGAAGTATTGAGAGGCTTTTTTTAGAGACTTGTGGCGAAAAAAAACCTTTGTGTTCAGCCCAAAGTAACTCATCCTTAAAAAGATTAATAACCCCAAGTGATAGCCTATGTTTGGCAGTGTGAAGGAACTGTGAGATTTTCCATGGAAGAGATGTTTTACACCACAGCAGATTGTTTCTTTCCGGGCAGATCTGCTGTTGGTGGCAGTTTGGGAACCATGTGGAGCTGAAGAAAACCCTTTTTTCCTGAAGCATATGAAAGAGATTTATCAAGAACTGCAACACTGACTAACATCCCATGTTCTGTTACCCTTTGTGTGAGTTGGGTAAAACAAGGAGAGTGCTGGGAGAGAGGGGAGGTTTGCTGTAATTTCTTGTTATTCCTTTTTACTTTTAATTCTGTTAGTAATAAACCTTTCCTTTGTACTGTAACTGTTTAAGTTTGAACCTGCTTTGCCTTGCAGCTCTCCAATTTTCCTCAATATTTTCTTATTTTTCCCCTTATAAAAATAACAGATTTCATGTGCTTGACGCTTAGCTGTGTCAGACCAGGACACTGTATTACAAAAGCTGCAGAGAAGACCACCACACCCTGAATGGGGCCCTGGCGGAAGCCCTACACTGCTCGCTGATGAAGATAAGATAAAGTAACAACTCAGGGCTGGGAGAGAAGAATACATTCACAGAGCACAAGCTTAACACTTTTGGAGTGAAGACCATAGCCTCAGGGCTATCAGCTGCCAGACTCCCACAGACCCTCCAACCAAAGGGTGAGGCGGAGACAGGGTTTGGGGGTGTGATGAAAAAGCCTCTGGTGAGAGGCAGTCAATGCCCATCCTCCGCTGTGCAGAGGAGCTCAGCTGTGGGGCCCCTTCTCCCCAGGAGAAGCTGCATCCACAGGAAGGACAGAGGTGGTGACATGGCCCATCAAAGGCCTCCCCCAAAGGGGTCCCCAGACCCTGCACCAGAGAGGATGCAACAGATCCACAGTGCTGCAAGGGACAGTGTCAAACTGGCCCCCTGCAAGGGAGGCACATGGGCGTTCCCACCTGCCCAAAATGTACATTAATACACTGGATTCTATACTTTTTGGTGTGGTGTGGTGTGGCATAGCAGCACAGCGGCAGTGGGGGACCCTCACCAAGACCAGATGGAGGGGAGCAACAAGATGTCGTTGAGAACCCCAGAAGGGTGATATGTTTCTACCTAACCCATCACTCTCTCCCTGTCCCCCCACCCCCCACGCACACTTCTTTCTCTATCTCCCCTTTTCTTTCTTTTCTCTTTCTTTCTCTTTGCTTCTTTTACTGCTAAATAAAATATATCATTTTTTGGCACCAGCATCTAACCTCGTTTGGTTTTAATCATGTTTTTTGGGTACATTTCAAGCCTTTCTGGGCTCGATCCGCTTAATTCGCATTTCCTCTGCTCTTCTGTGTTTAAACCAGATTCTAACACCATGGAAACCTGCTCTAGGATCTGTTGCTATTGGCTTGGGCCATGGAATTCCAGATTGCTTTGCAACTGTCATGGTTTAGGAACTCCCCAATTCAGTGCCCCCCACTGAGACTCTCCCAAACCAGATGGCGCTTGCTCGCTCCCCCCTTTGCCTTTCCCTTCCTGCTCCGGCAGGATAAAGAATTGAAGGCACAAAAGGTAAAAATCACAGGTTGAGATAAGAAATATTTGATGCAAACAGCAGTGCGATAAGAAAACAAACAGTAACAGCAACAATATTAATAAGAAAAGGAAAAAAACGGTACCTCACATGCAAAAATGCTCAATGTGGACCCCAAGCCAATGAACAATGGTGGAAAATTCCATAATGTTTTTCATCCAGAAGCCGTGCCCTTCTTCTTAGAGGCCAGAGAGAGTCCCTTTCCTCCACCCCTGACAAAAAGGTGAGGTGGTACAGAAAACATTAAAGCCCTAACCAACCCTCTTTCTATACCATCTACTCATGCCCAGATCCTATACCTTTCCACTAAATACATATAAACATACACATACACGTATACATATATACCAGCACAGATATAATTTCTATTGTGAACGGCTGGGCCTCCAAGATGTCTGCTGAGTTCATTTAGTCCATGGCTGTGGATTCTGTCCATCCTTGATGTTTCCCAGGGCAGGAGGGCTGCTGTGCTGTTGGCTGGCTGCAGCATCAGGAGCTCATGACTGGTATATCTGGAGCAGTCCATCCTCATTGGCTATGGGACTTATGGCACACAGCGGCGTGTCATTCAGCACCCAGTGTTATACAAGTCAACATCACAGACTGCTCTCACCCAAAGTCAAATCCTCCTGTATTACCCACAAAGTGCACCAAGGTCCTTGAGAAAAGACAATCCCATGGATGGGTTTGCCTCTGCTTAAGGCAGGACTGATCCAAGCAGTTTTCCCTAACCCGTTTCTCATACACACCACGGGAAATTTATCCCCTTCTCCAGTACATGGATGTTTTGATTGGGCAGGGTCAGCTCGACTGGTAGGGCCTCAGATATTAACTGACCAGGTGGCCTTTGCTAAATGGAGATCCCAATGTTTGAAGGGCTAAAAAAAAAAAATTAACTCTATTTTAGCAACTCTGTCTTGGCTGAAACTAGGACAGCTGTGCTGGTGGGGAGGCTTCAAAGGGGTGTTGGAAGATGGATGCAAACAAGAGGAATGAGAAGGTCTGGAAGCAGAAACACCTCATGGGGAGAGATGTGGGAGTGGGGCTATCAGCTTATTCTGGGGAAGGTTCAAGGGTGACCTCTGCATCAGAGCAGTGCTGGTGTGGGAACTCCTTTTGTCTCTGCTGCATTGAAGAGGCTGAAACAGGGAGAAAAATTGCCACGAAGGGGAGCAGGGAGGGCTCCCCAATGAGCTTTGTCGCATCCCAGCCCAGCCTGGGAGTGACCCCTGGCACAGGGGCTGCTGCAGGAAGCTCCCCTTCCCTCCTCTCCCCCTCCACTCCTCTCTCTCCTGTCCTGGGGACACAGGCGGTGTGGAGATCCCAAGGTGCCACCTGCACAGCTCCTGGCTGGCAGCAGATGTGATCCCAAGTTGTCACAGGACCTGCAGAGCTGCAGGATGCCTCAGCCTGAGTGCCTGGGGCTGCTTGGTGTCGAGGTGTCTAGGTGCCGCATCTGGGATGCTGATCTCTGTGCCCATTCTCTCCCAGCCCACATCACCAGAGCAGATCCTGGAGATGTTGGTCAAGGGCAATAAAAACCAGCGCAGCATCACACCAAGGCCAGTGCCACCTCCTCCCACTCCCATGCCATCATCCAGGTGAGTGCTGCTGGCAGTGGTACTGCTCTGATCAGTGCTGGAAATGGAGCTAGGAAGCTGCTGGGACCAACATCCCAGGGCTGTCCCCCTCAGTGCTCCCTGGTTTCTTGGTGCAAATTTGCCAGTGGATTTAAATTCCAGCCATGTACTTCCCTGATTTTGCAGGGCTGTCACAACTGCCTGGGCAGATGGAGGCTCTGGTTATCACTTCAGCCTGAACCTAGTGCCTCACCCGTTGCTGCTTGCAGGGCAGTAATCCAGGTGTCTGGATGCTTTTCCAGGCCCTTGGAAAGGTGACCAGCTGTACCAGTCTCCACCACTGCACATGGGAGCTGCTGATTCTTTTCCATAACTCTGTCCCTTCCTGCCAGATCCTTTACCTGGCTTTGCACTTTGTGTCATCTCCAGGTGTTTGGCTCATCCTCACAGTGTGCCAGGTTCCTCTCCTACTCCTGCCCCATCCTCCAGCGTGTTACAAACGACTGAGCCAATTATGTAAGAACAGGGAATTTATTACAGAATTATAAAGTTAACAACTGGAGACCCAAAATGTCGATTTGCCTGTCTACAAAACAAAGGAGCAGCACTGGGTCCTTAAACCCTGGTAGGGTATGGCCAGAGGCACACCCACAGGACTGGGGAGATGCATTTTATACCCCAGAGCTGGGGATGGCCCCTCCCTGGACCCCACCCCTTTAGTCTGTTCCAGTAGGCTCGTTGGTATCCAGGGTTCGTCTGATTGGGTCAGGATGATCCAATGGGGTTTGCCTCTTGCTCCCCTTATGCTAATGATGATTGGCACCCATGCCACTCCCCTTTTAACAAAGTCCAGAAACTTCTCTAACAAACCTCTAATAATACAATACAACACATTAACTTCCATTACAACAAACTTGTTTCCCCAATTAATGCCCTTATTAACATGTGCAGAAACCAACAAACTTATCAACCTCTCAATTACAAAGCCCAACTCCCTATATCTGTTTACAACACAGCGTGATCCACTGGCCCATCCCATAGGAAACATGGAGCCTTGGTCCGGCTAGTGCCGCTGCTCCAACCAGCCTCCCCAAGGGCGTGTGGAGCAACCGTAGCTTCAGCCATCTCTGCCCTCACAGAGGTGAAGCAGAGGGACCGACCCCGCTGTTGGCTTTGCTTGGAATCTGCATGTGGCCAAGGTGAGCCTGACTGACCTGGCGGGCTTGGAGTGAGCCTGGGTCACCAAGGACTGGGAGAAAACAGGGAGAAAACAGGGAGAGGGGCTGTGGGAGGGACCAGCATCAATCGCTCACTGCTGGCCCTCGACAGCGTCATCTGCCCGCTGGCCAGAGGTAAGGGAAGGTTGTTCCCGGTCTGGCACTGCCAGGCTCTGCCTGTCCGGGGACAGGCCCGGGAGGGACAATCCCCGACCACCCCAGGGCGGAGAGCTGAGCGGAGCTTCAGTCTCTCGGGACAGAGCAGGCAGAGCCACGTCCTGCTCTGGGACAGCAGCTGATGCGCTTGCGGAAGGACTCTCTGGGCCGCAGTTGCCACAGCCCTGTGATCACGGCCATGAGCCTGCCGGGCTGGTCGGCCCGGACACCTGCAGCACGCTTTGGTTCGCTAGCCAAGCCAGGCATATCCTGCTGCTGGTGAGGCTCGGGCGGGAGAGAGACAGGGACCTGCCTGGGAGCTGCTGAGTAGGGGGCCAGGACAGTACATGGCGGGATGGATTGGTGGGTGCCTCCCGTATCCCACTGGAACTTCCCCACCCTCAGGGTGCCGCTATGGGCAGAAGCAGCTGATTGAGCTCCAGCAGCATGTGCCCAGGAAGAGCCGGACGTGCAAAAGCTGCAGCTCCCACGTGTCTGCAAACACCGGGAAAAGGAACTGAGTGATGAAGCATTTGCTGCATTTGAACATTGAGGTCCACCTTGCTCCCTCTTTTCCTCTGAGTCTCCCCAAACTGGGCCAAGAGACACTTCAGAGACAGAGTCCAAGAAGCGGGTATTTGCTTTATTCAGCGCCAGGTGCGTGGGGGATCGCTCCTCCTAATACACACACATGGCACTTATTACAACACTGTATTATGGGTAAAATTCATGAACAGTCATCGCATTCCTTGGGATAGGAGTGGTTATAGAAATTAGTTCTGGGAAGTCATTAATATCATTAGCATATGTGCCACACATGCATGGTGTGTCCTGGTGGTCGCACTGAGGAAGGCTCCTCTTCTTCCTCGGGGGTCTTTCTGATGAAAATCAGTAGTCTTCATCACAATGCACTTTTTATCTTTCTTTCTGGAGTATGCGCAGTTCTTCACTGGATGATTCAGCAATCTCTGTGCTGGTTTCAAGTAAATTCTTGTTCCTCTTATCTTGACAAGATGAAGGTGAATCCTGCTGCTTAGGTTTTGTAATTAACATTTGCTGTCTCCCAACAGTTAACTGTGCTTACATGAGTTAACTCTGGATCAATCTTATCACCTCCTCCTCCTTCCCCTTTTCCTCATTACTGTCATCCCAACTGCTCATTTCTCAGAGGACAACCAGGAATTTTGGGACAAACCCATTTTTTTTAACTGGGAATGTGTGGATACAAAAATGCTGCTAGCAAGGATTTTCTTGCTATTTTCTAAGCCTGTGAGAGACTTTTCTCTCTCACAGAAGAGGTAGCAGAGTTATGTAAACAACCAAGCCACCTGCAACCTTGAAAAGTCTTGTTCATGGTATAGTAGAAAAATATTTTGACAATGGATGTTTTAGGATTTTAGCCAATCACCCCCAAGGGGTGGCTGATCCTTTGTCCAATTAGACTATGAAGAAAAAGGTCTGTAAAAGAGTTTGTAAAATAATTAAATGAATAAATCTTGCTGCACAGTTCCTGCCTGCTGGATTTTCTCTCCACCTCCCTATGGCTGTGGGACATGGTAATATACCCTAGGGCATTTTTTAATAGGAATGTCCCCAGGAATCCCCATTACACTAGGGTGAGGCCACTCTAGAGCAGCTGCTCTCTATCCCCACAATCTTTCTCCCCCTCCTCCTCCTCCTCCTCCCCCTTCTCCTCCTCCTTCTCCTCCTCCTCCTCTTCCTCCTTCTCCTCCTCCTTCTCCCTCTTGTTACCTTCATCCCCACTGTCCAGAGCACATTCCCAAGAGAAAAGCCGGTGATTTTGGGGCAGAAAACTGCTTTTCTGAGAGGCAACCTTCACAGGGGTCCCAGTCATCTCAGGGCAACCTCTCTCCTTGCCCCCCCTCTTCTCCTCCTTCTCCTCTTCCTCCTTGCTGCCATCATTCCCACTCCACAGGGCACCTTCCCCAGATAAAAAATGGTGATTTTGGGCCAGAAAGTTGCTTTCCTGAGGGAGAACTTCCCCAGGGCTCCCAGATGCACCAGGGCACCCTTCCTCCCTGCCCCCCCTCTCCCTTTCCTCCTCCTCCTCGTCTCCCCCACTCAGGGCACACCTGAGCTTTGCCCAGAACAGGGGCTGTGCAGGGGGCTCCGGGGGCCAACGCAGGTGTGTGCGCCGCAGCAGCACACGACGCATGTGGTGGAAGGCTGAGAGCTCAGCCTCAGGGATGTCCTCGAGGAACACGAGGACAAGGACATCGCGCAGCTCATCAAAGAGGCGATAGCTGGCCATCTGGATCTCCAATGAGCACCACTCGCTGCGTAGGTACCCACGGCTCACCACGCACACCGTGTGCCGGCTGTTGTACACAGCGTCCACAATGTTGTCCACTATGGCGCGGCCAGGGCGAAAGTCACGGTGGTGCAGGCAGAGACGCAGGGCTCCGCGCTCCAGCTCAGGCACCAGCTCCTCCAGCACCCACCGCTCATCCCCGGAGTTGTAGGACACAAAGGTGTCGTAGGTGTAGCGCCGCTGCTCCCGCCGCCAGCGCCCGCGTGCCCACGCATGCAACAGGAACAGCTGGTAGCGCAGCCGCCAGTACCCACGGTGGTGCAGCAGTGGCAGCACCAGCAACAGCAGCACAGCCGGTGCTGTCCCTGCAAACAGGTACAGCCCCATACCCAGGTAGCACACACGCGTGTCAAAGCAGTGCAGGTATGCGGAGGCCCCACCTGTCTCGCCACAGGTGTAGTTATACAGGTAGACCACCTGCACGGGCCCACGTGCCAGCCAGCCAGGCAGCCAGGCATTGGCACAGCTGCAACTCAGCGGGCACTTGCGCAGGTCCAGGTAGCGCAGGGCGGGCAGGCACGTGGCCAGAGTCATATCCAGTGCACGCAGCTCGTTTTTGGCCAGGCGCAGCTCCTT
>NW_028120438.1:0-69087 GCF_965178545.1 Coloeus monedula
GAGAAAAAAGACCGAGTATGCTGGTGTATGTCGCTGCGAGGGAAAGTGCATAGCCCAGGCGTGCTTCGGCAGAAGCAGTCGGCTGCAGCACTTGGCTGCCGGCAGAGTGCTCTGTGCGCCAAGTAGACGATGGTTCGACTCCGGCAGAATGAAAGCACGACACGGTAAGAAGAGCATAAGAATGAAGGCAGGGCACGGAGCTGCTGTGCGCATGGCACTGGCTGCAAGAGGAAGCGTGGCTGTCCCTCGCTTCTTTGCCGGATTCACGTTAGCCCTCGTAAACAGAAAGTTCAACTTGCAGCTACTTGTGCTGCTACCCATTTCTCTTCCAGCTTTCCCTGGAAAGAAGTGTGCCCAGCTTTATGCTTGGAGATGCAGAGATGACAGTGGTAGATGCAGCGGAGACTGGAACTACAGAGTGCAGCCGAGAGTTTCTGCTGCTTTGACGTGAGGCAAGGGGAAATGAAAGTGCAGCCCAGCAGAGGCTTTGACTGCTGGAGCCTTTTTCTTTGGCAGCAGCTGCTGCAAGTGGGCAAGGGAGCTGCGAGAGTGAACAAGGGGACGGTCGGTCTATGGGAGAAGGAAGCTGCCGAGGCGCAGTGTGTTGCGCTCAGTTTCAAGGCTGCCTGGAGGAGGGGGGTGCTTGAAGAACGCCTTCTTTCTGGACGCCTCCTTCTGCCTGTGCTCCAGCTGCATGCACTCTGCAGCACGGAAGGTTTAAGAACCTGCTTCTGGCCAGCTTGTGTCCAGGAGTGCAAGGGCTGCGCCTTCCTTCCTGAAGCAGCCAGAGCATTCTCAGCTGAATGTGCTTGTGAAGCAGCTCTTGGCTGGACATGTGAAAGTCGCTCCCCTGAGTACACGAGCCCGGTGCCCAGCTGCTTGCTTCTTCGCCTTCTGTGCTCTGGAGAGAAGTGAAGCCCAGGCATGGCTTGGAGCTTTGCCGCTCTTCAGCGTGAGTACTGCACGCAGCCACAGTGTGCTGTGCAGGGATTTTCCTCAGCTCGACGGACAAGCATTTTCTTGCTGTTTCAGCGAGTCCAAACTGTCCGTGTAGCTCTCGCTCAGCGAACTGCGTCAGGAGAGAAACACTTGCTGGAGTAGCTCTTCGCTGCGCAAGACTTTCAGCACAGCACCCCAATTCGGGCAAGGAGCAGGAGAAAGGAAGAGCATCTTTTCGTCCTGGCACGTTCTTCTGGGCGACACGCCTATCCGCCTCTTGGCTCCCTGCAAGGCTGTAAGCTTGGCGGTGCTACTGGCAAGTGGGAAGGCAGGGGCAGAGAGCACCGCGATCTGTGCACCGCGCGCTGTGCAGGCTGTAAAGGAAAGAGGGCTACCACCAGGCTGTGCTGCAAATACAGCTTTGCACGCGACGCGGGTAAGCTCCGGGGAAGCTTGTTGACCTAAAAGTGTTCTCTGTGCCAGACAGAGCTGAGACTCTTTCCCTTGACATTTGGACGAGAAAAAAGACCGAGTATGCTGGTGTATGTCGCTGCGAGGGAAAGTGCATAGCCCAGGCGTGCTTCGGCAGAAGCAGTCGGCTGCAGCACTTGGCTGCCGGCAGAGTGCTCTGTGCGCCAAGTAGACGATGGTTCGACTCCGGCAGAATGAAAGCACGACACGGTAAGAAGAGCATAAGAATGAAGGCAGGGCACGGAGCTGCTGTGCGCATGGCACTGGCTGCAAGAGGAAGCGTGGCTGTCCCTCGCTTCTTTGCGGATTCACGTTAGCCCTCGTAAACAGAAAGTTCAACTTGCAGCTACTTGTGCTGCTACCCATTTCTCTTCCAGCTTTCCCTGGAAAGAAGTGTGCCCAGCTTTATGCTTGGAGATGCAGAGATGACAGTGGTAGATGCAGCGGAGACTGGAACTACAGAGTGCAGCCGAGAGTTTCTGCTGCTTTGACGTGAGGCAAGGGAAATGAAAGTGCAGCCCAGCAGAGGCTTTGACTGCTGGAGCCTTTTTCTTTGGCAGCAGCTGCTGCAAGTGGGCAAGGGAGCTGCGAGAGTGAACAAGGGGACGGTCGGTCTATGGGAGAAGGAAGCTGCCGAGGCGCAGTGTGTTGCGCTCAGTTTCAAGGCTGCCTGGAGGAGGGGGGGTACTTGAAGAACGCCTTCTTTCTGGACGCCTCCTTCTGCCTGTGCTCCAGCTGCATGCACTCTGCAGCACGGAAGGTTTAAGAACCTGCTTCTGGCCAGCTTGTGTCCAGGAGTGCAAGGGCTGCGCCTTCCTTCCTGAAGCAGCCAGAGCATTCTCAGCTGAATGTGCTTGTGAAGCAGCTCTTGGCTGGACATGTGAAAGTCGCTCCCCTGAGTACACGAGCCCGGTGCCCAGCTGCTTGCTTCTTCGCCTTCTGTGCTCTGGAGAGAAGTGAAGCCCAGGCATGGCTTGGAGCTTTGCCGCTCTTCAGCGTGAGTACTGCACGCAGCCACAGTGTGCTGTGCAGGGATTTTCCTCAGCTCGACGGACAAGCATTTTCTTGCTGTTTCACCGAGTCCAAACTGTCCGTGTAGCTCTCGCTCAGCGAACTGCGTCAGGAGAGAAACACTTGCTGGAGTAGCTCTTCGCTGCGCAAGACTTTCAGCACAGCACCCCAATTCGGGCAAGGAGCAGGAGAAAGGAAGAGCATCTTTTCGTCCTGGCACGTTCTTCTGGGCGACACGCCTATCCGCCTCTTGGCTCCCTGCAAGGCTGTAAGCTTGGCGGTGCTACTGGCAAGTGGGAAGGCAGGGGCAGAGAGCACCGCGATCTGTGCACCGCGCGCTGTGCAGGCTGTAAAGGAAAGAGGGCTACCACCAGGCTGTGCTGCAAATACAGCTTTGCACGCGACGCGGGTAAGCTCCGGGGAAGCTTGTTGACCTAAAAGTGTTCTCTGTGCCAGACAGAGCTGAGACTCTTTCCCTTGACATTTGGACGAGAAAAAAGACCGAGTATGCTGGTGTATGTCGCTGCGAGGGAAAGTGCATAGCCCAGGCGTGCTTCGGCAGAAGCAGTCGGCTGCAGCACTTGGCTGCCGGCAGAGTGCTCTGTGCGCCAAGTAGACGATGGTTCGACTCCGGCAGAATGAAAGCACGACACGGTAAGAAGAGCATAAGAATGAAGGCAGGGCACGGAGCTGCTGTGCGCATGGCACTGGCTGCAAGAGGAAGCGTGGCTGTCCCTCGCTTCTTTGCCGGATTCACGTTAGCCCTCGTAAACAGAAAGTTCAACTTGCAGCTACTTGTGCTGCTACCCATTTCTCTTCCAGCTTTCCCTGGAAAGAAGTGTGCCCAGCTTTATGCTTGGAGATGCAGAGATGACAGTGGTAGATGCAGCGGAGACTGGAAATACAGAGTGCAGCCGAGAGTTTCTGCTGCTTTGACGTGAGGCAAGGGGAAATGAAAGTGCAGCCCAGCAGAGGCTTTGACTGCTGGAGCCTTTTTCTTTGGCAGCAGCTGCTGCAAGTGGGCAAGGGAGCTGCGAGAGTGAACAAGGGGACGGTCGGTCTATGGGAGAAGGAAGCTGCCGAGGCGCAGTGTGTTGCGCTCAGTTTCAAGGCTGCCTGGAGGAGGGGGGGTGCTTGAAGAACGCCTTCTTTCTGGACGCCTCCTTCTGCCTGTGCTCCAGCTGCATGCACTCTGCAGCACGGAAGGTTTAAGAACCTGCTTCTGGCCAGCTTGTGTCCAGGAGTGCAAGGGCTGCGCCTTCCTTCCTGAAGCAGCCAGAGCATTCTCAGCTGAATGTGCTTGTGAAGCAGCTCTTGGCTGGACATGTGAAAGTCGCTCCCCTGAGTACACGAGCCCGGTGCCCAGCTGCTTGCTTCTTCGCCTTCTGTGCTCTGGAGAGAAGTGAAGCCCAGGCATGGCTTGGAGCTTTGCCGCTCTTCAGCGTGAGTACTGCACGCAGCCACAGTGTGCTGTGCAGGGATTTTCCTCAGCTCGACGGACAAGCATTTTCTTGCTGTTTCAGCGAGTCCAAACTGTCCGTGTAGCTCTCGCTCAGCGAACTGCGTCAGGAGAGAAACACTTGCTGGAGTAGCTCTTCGCTGCGCAAGACTTTCAGCACAGCACCCCAATTCGGGCAAGGAGCAGGAGAAAGGAAGAGCATCTTTTCGTCCTGGCACGTTCTTCTGGGCGACACGCCTATCCGCCTCTTGGCTCCCTGCAAGGCTGTAAGCTTGGCGGTGCTACTGGCAAGTGGGAAGGCAGGGGCAGAGAGCACCGCGATCTGTGCACCGCGCGCTGTGCAGGCTGTAAAGGAAAGAGGGCTACCACCAGGCTGTGCTGCAAATACAGCTTTGCACGCGACGCGGGTAAGCTCCGGGGAAGCTTGTTGACCTAAAAGTGTTCTCTGTGCCAGACAGAGCTGAGACTCTTTCCCTTGACATTTGGACGAGAAAAAAGACCGAGTATGCTGGTGTATGTCGCTGCGAGGGAAAGTGCATAGCCCAGGCGTGCTTCGGCAGAAGCAGTCGGCTGCAGCACTTGGCTGCCGGCAGAGTGCTCTGTGCGCCAAGTAGACGATGGTTCGACTCCGGCAGAATGAAAGCACGACACGGTAAGAAGAGCATAAGAATGAAGGCAGGGCACGGAGCTGCTGTGCGCATGGCACTGGCTGCAAGAGGAAGCGTGGCTGTCCCTCGCTTCTTTGCCGGATTCACGTTAGCCCTCGTAAACAGAAAGTTCAACTTGCAGCTACTTGTGCTGCTACCCATTTCTCTTCCAGCTTTCCCTGGAAAGAAGTGTGCCCAGCTTTATGCTTGGAGATGCAGAGATGACAGTGGTAGATGCAGCGGAGACTGGAACTACAGAGTGCAGCCGAGAGTTTCTGCTGCTTTGACGTGAGGCAAGGGGAAATGAAAGTGCAGCCCAGCAGAGGCTTTGACTGCTGGAGCCTTTTTCTTTGGCAGCAGCTGCTGCAAGTGGGCAAGGGAGCTGCGAGAGTGAACAAGGGGACGGTCGGTCTATGGGAGAAGGAAGCTGCCGAGGCGCAGTGTGTTGCGCTCAGTTTCAAGGCTGCCTGGAGGAGGGGGGGTGCTTGAAGAACGCCTTCTTTCTGGACGCCTCCTTCTGCCTGTGCTCCAGCTGCATGCACTCTGCAGCACGGAAGGTTTAAGAACCTGCTTCTGGCCAGCTTGTGTCCAGGAGTGCAAGGGCTGCGCCTTCCTTCCTGAAGCAGCCAGAGCATTCTCAGCTGAATGTGCTTGTGAAGCAGCTCTTGGCTGGACATGTGAAAGTCGCTCCCCTGAGTACACGAGCCCGGTGCCCAGCTGCTTGCTTCTTCGCCTTCTGTGCTCTGGAGAGAAGTGAAGCCCAGGCATGGCTTGGAGCTTTGCCGCTCTTCAGCGTGAGTACTGCACGCAGCCACAGTGTGCTGTGCAGGGATTTTCCTCAGCTCGACGGACAAGCATTTTCTTGCTGTTTCACCGAGTCCAAACTGTCCGTGTAGCTCTCGCTCAGCGAACTGCGTCAGGAGAGAAACACTTGCTGGAGTAGCTCTTCGCTGCGCAAGACTTTCAGCACAGCACCCCAATTCGGGCAAGGAGCAGGAGAAAGGAAGAGCATCTTTTCGTCCTGGCACGTTCTTCTGGGCGACACGCCTATCCGCCTCTTGGCTCCCTGCAAGGCTGTAAGCTTGGCGGTGCTACTGGCAAGTGGGAAGGCAGGGGCAGAGAGCACCGCGATCTGTGCACCGCGCGCTGTGCAGGCTGTAAAGGAAAGAGGGCTACCACCAGGCTGTGCTGCAAATACAGCTTTGCACGCGACGCGGGTAAGCTCCGGGGAAGCTTGTTGACCTAAAAGTGTTCTCTGTGCCAGACAGAGCTGAGACTCTTTCCCTTGACATTTGGACGAGAAAAAAGACCGAGTATGCTGGTGTATGTCGCTGCGAGGGAAAGTGCATAGCCCAGGCGTGCTTCGGCAGAAGCAGTCGGCTGCAGCACTTGGCTGCCGGCAGAGTGCTCTGTGCGCCAAGTAGACGATGGTTCGACTCCGGCAGAATGAAAGCACGACACGGTAAGAAGAGCATAAGAATGAAGGCAGGGCACGGAGCTGCTGTGCGCATGGCACTGGCTGCAAGAGGAAGCGTGGCTGTCCCTCGCTTCTTTGCGGATTCACGTTAGCCCTCGTAAACAGAAAGTTCAACTTGCAGCTACTTGTGCTGCTACCCATTTCTCTTCCAGCTTTCCCTGGAAAGAAGTGTGCCCAGCTTTATGCTTGGAGATGCAGAGATGACAGTGGTAGATGCAGCGGAGACTGGAACTACAGAGTGCAGCCGAGAGTTTCTGCTGCTTTGACGTGAGGCAAGGGGAAATGAAAGTGCAGCCCAGCAGAGGCTTTGACTGCTGGAGCCTTTTTCTTTGGCAGCAGCTGCTGCAAGTGGGCAAGGGAGCTGCGAGAGTGAACAAGGGGACGGTCGGTCTATGGGAGAAGGAAGCTGCCGAGGCGCAGTGTGTTGCGCTCAGTTTCAAGGCTGCCTGGAGGAGGGGGGGTGCTTGAAGAACGCCTTCTTTCTGGACGCCTCCTTCTGCCTGTGCTCCAGCTGCATGCACTCTGCAGCACGGAAGGTTTAAGAACCTGCTTCTGGCCAGCTTGTGTCCAGGAGTGCAAGGGCTGCGCCTTCCTTCCTGAAGCAGCCAGAGCATTCTCAGCTGAATGTGCTTGTGAAGCAGCTCTTGGCTGGACATGTGAAAGTCGCTCCCCTGAGTACACGAGCCCGGTGCCCAGCTGCTTGCTTCTTCGCCTTCTGTGCTCTGGAGAGAAGTGAAGCCCAGGCATGGCTTGGAGCTTTGCCGCTCTTCAGCGTGAGTACTGCACGCAGCCACAGTGTGCTGTGCAGGGATTTTCCTCAGCTCGACGGACAAGCATTTTCTTGCTGTTTCACCGAGTCCAAACTGTCCGTGTAGCTCTCGCTCAGCGAACTGCGTCAGGAGAGAAACACTTGCTGGAGTAGCTCTTCGCTGCGCAAGACTTTCAGCACAGCACCCCAATTCGGGCAAGGAGCAGGAGAAAGGAAGAGCATCTTTTCGTCCTGGCACGTTCTTCTGGGCGACACGCCTATCCGCCTCTTGGCTCCCTGCAAGGCTGTAAGCTTGGCGGTGCTACTGGCAAGTGGGAAGGCAGGGGCAGAGAGCACCGCGATCTGTGCACCGCGCGCTGTGCAGGCTGTAAAGGAAAGAGGGCTACCACCAGGCTGTGCTGCAAATACAGCTTTGCACGCGACGCGGGTAAGCTCCGGGGAAGCTTGTTGACCTAAAAGTGTTCTCTGTGCCAGACAGAGCTGAGACTCTTTCCCTTGACATTTGGACGAGAAAAAAGACCGAGTATGCTGGTGTATGTCGCTGCGAGGGAAAGTGCATAGCCCAGGCGTGCTTCGGCAGAAGCAGTCGGCTGCAGCACTTGGCTGCCGGCAGAGTGCTCTGTGCGCCAAGTAGACGATGGTTCGACTCCGGCAGAATGAAAGCACGACACGGTAAGAAGAGCATAAGAATGAAGGCAGGGCACGGAGCTGCTGTGCGCATGGCACTGGCTGCAAGAGGAAGCGTGGCTGTCCCTCGCTTCTTTGCCGGATTCACGTTAGCCCTCGTAAACAGAAAGTTCAACTTGCAGCTACTTGTGCTGCTACCCATTTCTCTTCCAGCTTTCCCTGGAAAGAAGTGTGCCCAGCTTTATGCTTGGAGATGCAGAGATGACAGTGGTAGATGCAGCGGAGACTGGAAATACAGAGTGCAGCCGAGAGTTTCTGCTGCTTTGACGTGAGGCAAGGGGAAATGAAAGTGCAGCCCAGCAGAGGCTTTGACTGCTGGAGCCTTTTTCTTTGGCAGCAGCTGCTGCAAGTGGGCAAGGGAGCTGCGAGAGTGAACAAGGGGACGGTCGGTCTATGGGAGAAGGAAGCTGCCGAGGCGCAGTGTGTTGCGCTCAGTTTCAAGGCTGCCTGGAGGAGGGGGGGTGCTTGAAGAACGCCTTCTTTCTGGACGCCTCCTTCTGCCTGTGCTCCAGCTGCATGCACTCTGCAGCACGGAAGGTTTAAGAACCTGCTTCTGGCCAGCTTGTGTCCAGGAGTGCAAGGGCTGCGCCTTCCTTCCTGAAGCAGCCAGAGCATTCTCAGCTGAATGTGCTTGTGAAGCAGCTCTTGGCTGGACATGTGAAAGTCGCTCCCCTGAGTACACGAGCCCGGTGCCCAGCTGCTTGCTTCTTCGCCTTCTGTGCTCTGGAGAGAAGTGAAGCCCAGGCATGGCTTGGAGCTTTGCCGCTCTTCAGCGTGAGTACTGCACGCAGCCACAGTGTGCTGTGCAGGGATTTTCCTCAGCTCGACGGACAAGCATTTTCTTGCTGTTTCAGCGAGTCCAAACTGTCCGTGTAGCTCTCGCTCAGCGAACTGCGTCAGGAGAGAAACACTTGCTGGAGTAGCTCTTCGCTGCGCAAGACTTTCAGCACAGCACCCCAATTCGGGCAAGGAGCAGGAGAAAGGAAGAGCATCTTTTCGTCCTGGCACGTTCTTCTGGGCGACACGCCTATCCGCCTCTTGGCTCCCTGCAAGGCTGTAAGCTTGGCGGTGCTACTGGCAAGTGGGAAGGCAGGGGCAGAGAGCACCGCGATCTGTGCACCGCGCGCTGTGCAGGCTGTAAAGGAAAGAGGGCTACCACCAGGCTGTGCTGCAAATACAGCTTTGCACGCGACGCGGGTAAGCTCCGGGGAAGCTTGTTGACCTAAAAGTGTTCTCTGTGCCAGACAGAGCTGAGACTCTTTCCCTTGACATTTGGACGAGAAAAAAGACCGAGTATGCTGGTGTATGTCGCTGCGAGGGAAAGTGCATAGCCCAGGCGTGCTTCGGCAGAAGCAGTCGGCTGCAGCACTTGGCTGCCGGCAGAGTGCTCTGTGCGCCAAGTAGACGATGGTTCGACTCCGGCAGAATGAAAGCACGACACGGTAAGAAGAGCATAAGAATGAAGGCAGGGCACGGAGCTGCTGTGCGCATGGCACTGGCTGCAAGAGGAAGCGTGGCTGTCCCTCGCTTCTTTGCCGGATTCACGTTAGCCCTCGTAAACAGAAAGTTCAACTTGCAGCTACTTGTGCTGCTACCCATTTCTCTTCCAGCTTTCCCTGGAAAGAAGTGTGCCCAGCTTTATGCTTGGAGATGCAGAGATGACAGTGGTAGATGCAGCGGAGACTGGAACTACAGAGTGCAGCCGAGAGTTTCTGCTGCTTTGACGTGAGGCAAGGGGAAATGAAAGTGCAGCCCAGCAGAGGCTTTGACTGCTGGAGCCTTTTTCTTTGGCAGCAGCTGCTGCAAGTGGGCAAGGGAGCTGCGAGAGTGAACAAGGGGACGGTCGGTCTATGGGAGAAGGAAGCTGCCGAGGCGCAGTGTGTTGCGCTCAGTTTCAAGGCTGCCTGGAGGAGGGGGGGTGCTTGAAGAACGCCTTCTTTCTGGACGCCTCCTTCTGCCTGTGCTCCAGCTGCATGCACTCTGCAGCACGGAAGGTTTAAGAACCTGCTTCTGGCCAGCTTGTGTCCAGGAGTGCAAGGGCTGCGCCTTCCTTCCTGAAGCAGCCAGAGCATTCTCAGCTGAATGTGCTTGTGAAGCAGCTCTTGGCTGGACATGTGAAAGTCGCTCCCCTGAGTACACGAGCCCGGTGCCCAGCTGCTTGCTTCTTCGCCTTCTGTGCTCTGGAGAGAAGTGAAGCCCAGGCATGGCTTGGAGCTTTGCCGCTCTTCAGCGTGAGTACTGCACGCAGCCACAGTGTGCTGTGCAGGGATTTTCCTCAGCTCGACGGACAAGCATTTTCTTGCTGTTTCACCGAGTCCAAACTGTCCGTGTAGCTCTCGCTCAGCGAACTGCGTCAGGAGAGAAACACTTGCTGGAGTAGCTCTTCGCTGCGCAAGACTTTCAGCACAGCACCCCAATTCGGGCAAGGAGCAGGAGAAAGGAAGAGCATCTTTTCGTCCTGGCACGTTCTTCTGGGCGACACGCCTATCCGCCTCTTGGCTCCCTGCAAGGCTGTAAGCTTGGCGGTGCTACTGGCAAGTGGGAAGGCAGGGGCAGAGAGCACCGCGATCTGTGCACCGCGCGCTGTGCAGGCTGTAAAGGAAAGAGGGCTACCACCAGGCTGTGCTGCAAATACAGCTTTGCACGCGACGCGGGTAAGCTCCGGGGAAGCTTGTTGACCTAAAAGTGTTCTCTGTGCCAGACAGAGCTGAGACTCTTTCCCTTGACATTTGGACGAGAAAAAAGACCGAGTATGCTGGTGTATGTCGCTGCGAGGGAAAGTGCATAGCCCAGGCGTGCTTCGGCAGAAGCAGTCGGCTGCAGCACTTGGCTGCCGGCAGAGTGCTCTGTGCGCCAAGTAGACGATGGTTCGACTCCGGCAGAATGAAAGCACGACACGGTAAGAAGAGCATAAGAATGAAGGCAGGGCACGGAGCTGCTGTGCGCATGGCACTGGCTGCAAGAGGAAGCGTGGCTGTCCCTCGCTTCTTTGCCGGATTCACGTTAGCCCTCGTAAACAGAAAGTTCAACTTGCAGCTACTTGTGCTGCTACCCATTTCTCTTCCAGCTTTCCCTGGAAAGAAGTGTGCCCAGCTTTATGCTTGGAGATGCAGAGATGACAGTGGTAGATGCAGCGGAGACTGGAACTACAGAGTGCAGCCGAGAGTTTCTGCTGCTTTGACGTGAGGCAAGGGGAAATGAAAGTGCAGCCCAGCAGAGGCTTTGACTGCTGGAGCCTTTTTCTTTGGCAGCAGCTGCTGCAAGTGGGCAAGGGAGCTGCGAGAGTGAACAAGGGGACGGTCGGTCTATGGGAGAAGGAAGCTGCCGAGGCGCAGTGTGTTGCGCTCAGTTTCAAGGCTGCCTGGAGGAGGGGGGGTGCTTGAAGAACGCCTTCTTTCTGGACGCCTCCTTCTGCCTGTGCTCCAGCTGCATGCACTCTGCAGCACGGAAGGTTTAAGAACCTGCTTCTGGCCAGCTTGTGTCCAGGAGTGCAAGGGCTGCGCCTTCCTTCCTGAAGCAGCCAGAGCATTCTCAGCTGAATGTGCTTGTGAAGCAGCTCTTGGCTGGACATGTGAAAGTCGCTCCCCTGAGTACACGAGCCCGGTGCCCAGCTGCTTGCTTCTTCGCCTTCTGTGCTCTGGAGAGAAGTGAAGCCCAGGCATGGCTTGGAGCTTTGCCGCTCTACAGCGTGAGTACTGCACGCAGCCACAGTGTGCTGTGCAGGGATTTTCCTCAGCTCGACGGACAAGCATTTTCTTGCTGTTTCACCGAGTCCAAACTGTCCGTGTAGCTCTCGCTCAGCGAACTGCGTCAGGAGAGAAACACTTGCTGGAGTAGCTCTTCGCTGCGCAAGACTTTCAGCACAGCACCCCAATTCGGGCAAGGAGCAGGAGAAAGGAAGAGCATCTTTTCGTCCTGGCACGTTCTTCTGGGCGACACGCCTATCCGCCTCTTGGCTCCCTGCAAGGCTGTAAGCTTGGCGGTGCTACTGGCAAGTGGGAAGGCAGGGGCAGAGAGCACCGCGATCTGTGCACCGCGCGCTGTGCAGGCTGTAAAGGAAAGAGGGCTACCACCAGGCTGTGCTGCAAATACAGCTTTGCACGCGACGCGGGTAAGCTCCGGGGAAGCTTGTTGACCTAAAAGTGTTCTCTGTGCCAGACAGAGCTGAGACTCTTTCCCTTGACATTTGGACGAGAAAAAAGACCGAGTATGCTGGTGTATGTCGCTGCGAGGGAAAGTGCATAGCCCAGGCGTGCTTCGGCAGAAGCAGTCGGCTGCAGCACTTGGCTGCCGGCAGAGTGCTCTGTGCGCCAAGTAGACGATGGTTCGACTCCGGCAGAATGAAAGCACGACACGGTAAGAAGAGCATAAGAATGAAGGCAGGGCACGGAGCTGCTGTGCGCATGGCACTGGCTGCAAGAGGAAGCGTGGCTGTCCCTCGCTTCTTTGCCGGATTCACGTTAGCCCTCGTAAACAGAAAGTTCAACTTGCAGCTACTTGTGCTGCTACCCATTTCTCTTCCAGCTTTCCCTGGAAAGAAGTGTGCCCAGCTTTATGCTTGGAGATGCAGAGATGACAGTGGTAGATGCAGCGGAGACTGGAACTACAGAGTGCAGCCGAGAGTTTCTGCTGCTTTGACGTGAGGCAAGGGGAAATGAAAGTGCAGCCCAGCAGAGGCTTTGACTGCTGGAGCCTTTTTCTTTGGCAGCAGCTGCTGCAAGTGGGCAAGGGAGCTGCGAGAGTGAACAAGGGGACGGTCGGTCTATGGGAGAAGGAAGCTGCCGAGGCGCAGTGTGTTGCGCTCAGTTTCAAGGCTGCCTGGAGGAGGGGGGGTGCTTGAAGAACGCCTTCTTTCTGGACGCCTCCTTCTGCCTGTGCTCCAGCTGCATGCACTCTGCAGCACGGAAGGTTTAAGAACCTGCTTCTGGCCAGCTTGTGTCCAGGAGTGCAAGGGCTGCGCCTTCCTTCCTGAAGCAGCCAGAGCATTCTCAGCTGAATGTGCTTGTGAAGCAGCTCTTGGCTGGACATGTGAAAGTCGCTCCCCTGAGTACACGAGCCCGGTGCCCAGCTGCTTGCTTCTTCGCCTTCTGTGCTCTGGAGAGAAGTGAAGCCCAGGCATGGCTTGGAGCTTTGCCGCTCTTCAGCGTGAGTACTGCACTCAGCCACAGTGTGCTGTGCAGGGATTTTCCTCAGCTCGACGGACAAGCATTTTCTTGCTGTTTCAGCGAGTCCAAACTGTCCGTGTAGCTCTCGCTCAGCGAACTGCGTCAGGAGAGAAACACTTGCTGGAGTAGCTCTTCGCTGCGCAAGACTTTCAGCACAGCACCCCAATTCGGGCAAGGAGCAGGAGAAAGGAAGAGCATCTTTTCGTCCTGGCACGTTCTTCTGGGCGACACGCCTATCCGCCTCTTGGCTCCCTGCAAGGCTGTAAGCTTGGCGGTGCTACTGGCAAGTGGGAAGGCAGGGGCAGAGAGCACCGCGATCTGTGCACCGCGCGCTGTGCAGGCTGTAAAGGAAAGAGGGCTACCACCAGGCTGTGCTGCAAATACAGCTTTGCACGCGACGCGGGTAAGCTCCGGGGAAGCTTGTTGACCTAAAAGTGTTCTCTGTGCCAGACAGAGCTGAGACTCTTTCCCTTGACATTTGGACGAGAAAAAAGACCGAGTATGCTGGTGTATGTCGCTGCGAGGGAAAGTGCATAGCCCAGGCGTGCTTCGGCAGAAGCAGTCGGCTGCAGCACTTGGCTGCCGGCAGAGTGCTCTGTGCGCCAAGTAGACGATGGTTCGACTCCGGCAGAATGAAAGCACGACACGGTAAGAAGAGCATAAGAATGAAGGCAGGGCACGGAGCTGCTGTGCGCATGGCACTGGCTGCAAGAGGAAGCGTGGCTGTCCCTCGCTTCTTTGCCGGATTCACGTTAGCCCTCGTAAACAGAAAGTTCAACTTGCAGCTACTTGTGCTGCTACCCATTTCTCTTCCAGCTTTCCCTGGAAAGAAGTGTGCCCAGCTTTATGCTTGGAGATGCAGAGATGACAGTGGTAGATGCAGCGGAGACTGGAACTACAGAGTGCAGCCGAGAGTTTCTGCTGCTTTGACGTGAGGCAAGGGGAAATGAAAGTGCAGCCCAGCAGAGGCTTTGACTGCTGGAGCCTTTTTCTTTGGCAGCAGCTGCTGCAAGTGGGCAAGGGAGCTGCGAGAGTGAACAAGGGGACGGTCGGTCTATGGGAGAAGGAAGCTGCCGAGGCGCAGTGTGTTGCGCTCAGTTTCAAGGCTGCCTGGAGGAGGGGGGGTGCTTGAAGAACGCCTTCTTTCTGGACGCCTCCTTCTGCCTGTGCTCCAGCTGCATGCACTCTGCAGCACGGAAGGTTTAAGAACCTGCTTCTGGCCAGCTTGTGTCCAGGAGTGCAAGGGCTGCGCCTTCCTTCCTGAAGCAGCCAGAGCATTCTCAGCTGAATGTGCTTGTGAAGCAGCTCTTGGCTGGACATGTGAAAGTCGCTCCCCTGAGTACACGAGCCCGGTGCCCAGCTGCTTGCTTCTTCGCCTTCTGTGCTCTGGAGAGAAGTGAAGCCCAGGCATGGCTTGGAGCTTTGCCGCTCTACAGCGTGAGTACTGCACGCAGCCACAGTGTGCTGTGCAGGGATTTTCCTCAGCTCGACGGACAAGCATTTTCTTGCTGTTTCAGCGAGTCCAAACTGTCCGTGTAGCTCTCGCTCAGCGAACTGCGTCAGGAGAGAAACACTTGCTGGAGTAGCTCTTCGCTGCGCAAGACTTTCAGCACAGCACCCCAATTCGGGCAAGGAGCAGGAGAAAGGAAGAGCATCTTTTCGTCCTGGCACGTTCTTCTGGGCGACACGCCTATCCGCCTCTTGGCTCCCTGCAAGGCTGTAAGCTTGGCGGTGCTACTGGCAAGTGGGAAGGCAGGGGCAGAGAGCACCGCGATCTGTGCACCGCGCGCTGTGCAGGCTGTAAAGGAAAGAGGGCTACCACCAGGCTGTGCTGCAAATACAGCTTTGCACGCGACGCGGGTAAGCTCCGGGGAAGCTTGTTGACCTAAAAGTGTTCTCTGTGCCAGACAGAGCTGAGACTCTTTCCCTTGACATTTGGACGAGAAAAAAGACCGAGTATGCTGGTGTATGTCGCTGCGAGGGAAAGTGCATAGCCCAGGCGTGCTTCGGCAGAAGCAGTCGGCTGCAGCACTTGGCTGCCGGCAGAGTGCTCTGTGCGCCAAGTAGACGATGGTTCGACTCCGGCAGAATGAAAGCACGACACGGTAAGAAGAGCATAAGAATGAAGGCAGGGCACGGAGCTGCTGTGCGCATGGCACTGGCTGCAAGAGGAAGCGTGGCTGTCCCTCGCTTCTTTGCCGGATTCACGTTAGCCCTCGTAAACAGAAAGTTCAACTTGCAGCTACTTGTGCTGCTACCCATTTCTCTTCCAGCTTTCCCTGGAAAGAAGTGTGCCCAGCTTTATGCTTGGAGATGCAGAGATGACAGTGGTAGATGCAGCGGAGACTGGAACTACAGAGTGCAGCCGAGAGTTTCTGCTGCTTTGACGTGAGGCAAGGGGAAATGAAAGTGCAGCCCAGCAGAGGCTTTGACTGCTGGAGCCTTTTTCTTTGGCAGCAGCTGCTGCAAGTGGGCAAGGGAGCTGCGAGAGTGAACAAGGGGACGGTCGGTCTATGGGAGAAGGAAGCTGCCGAGGCGCAGTGTGTTGCGCTCAGTTTCAAGGCTGCCTGGAGGAGGGGGGGTGCTTGAAGAACGCCTTCTTTCTGGACGCCTCCTTCTGCCTGTGCTCCAGCTGCATGCACTCTGCAGCACGGAAGGTTTAAGAACCTGCTTCTGGCCAGCTTGTGTCCAGGAGTGCAAGGGCTGCGCCTTCCTTCCTGAAGCAGCCAGAGCATTCTCAGCTGAATGTGCTTGTGAAGCAGCTCTTGGCTGGACATGTGAAAGTCGCTCCCCTGAGTACACGAGCCCGGTGCCCAGCTGCTTGCTTCTTCGCCTTCTGTGCTCTGGAGAGAAGTGAAGCCCAGGCATGGCTTGGAGCTTTGCCGCTCTACAGCGTGAGTACTGCACGCAGCCACAGTGTGCTGTGCAGGGATTTTCCTCAGCTCGACGGACAAGCATTTTCTTGCTGTTTCAGCGAGTCCAAACTGTCCGTGTAGCTCTCGCTCAGCGAACTGCGTCAGGAGAGAAACACTTGCTGGAGTAGCTCTTCGCTGCGCAAGACTTTCAGCACAGCACCCCAATTCGGGCAAGGAGCAGGAGAAAGGAAGAGCATCTTTTCGTCCTGGCACGTTCTTCTGGGCGACACGCCTATCCGCCTCTTGGCTCCCTGCAAGGCTGTAAGCTTGGCGGTGCTACTGGCAAGTGGGAAGGCAGGGGCAGAGAGCACCGCGATCTGTGCACCGCGCGCTGTGCAGGCTGTAAAGGAAAGAGGGCTACCACCAGGCTGTGCTGCAAATACAGCTTTGCACGCGACGCGGGTAAGCTCCGGGGAAGCTTGTTGACCTAAAAGTGTTCTCTGTGCCAGACAGAGCTGAGACTCTTTCCCTTGACATTTGGACGAGAAAAAAGACCGAGTATGCTGGTGTATGTCGCTGCGAGGGAAAGTGCATAGCCCAGGCGTGCTTCGGCAGAAGCAGTCGGCTGCAGCACTTGGCTGCCGGCAGAGTGCTCTGTGCGCCAAGTAGACGATGGTTCGACTCCGGCAGAATGAAAGCACGACACGGTAAGAAGAGCATAAGAATGAAGGCAGGGCACGGAGCTGCTGTGCGCATGGCACTGGCTGCAAGAGGAAGCGTGGCTGTCCCTCGCTTCTTTGCCGGATTCACGTTAGCCCTCGTAAACAGAAAGTTCAACTTGCAGCTACTTGTGCTGCTACCCATTTCTCTTCCAGCTTTCCCTGGAAAGAAGTGTGCCCAGCTTTATGCTTGGAGATGCAGAGATGACAGTGGTAGATGCAGCGGAGACTGGAACTACAGAGTGCAGCCGAGAGTTTCTGCTGCTTTGACGTGAGGCAAGGGGAAATGAAAGTGCAGCCCAGCAGAGGCTTTGACTGCTGGAGCCTTTTTCTTTGGCAGCAGCTGCTGCAAGTGGGCAAGGGAGCTGCGAGAGTGAACAAGGGGACGGTCGGTCTATGGGAGAAGGAAGCTGCCGAGGCGCAGTGTGTTGCGCTCAGTTTCAAGGCTGCCTGGAGGAGGGGGGGTGCTTGAAGAACGCCTTCTTTCTGGACGCCTCCTTCTGCCTGTGCTCCAGCTGCATGCACTCTGCAGCACGGAAGGTTTAAGAACCTGCTTCTGGCCAGCTTGTGTCCAGGAGTGCAAGGGCTGCGCCTTCCTTCCTGAAGCAGCCAGAGCATTCTCAGCTGAATGTGCTTGTGAAGCAGCTCTTGGCTGGACATGTGAAAGTCGCTCCCCTGAGTACACGAGCCCGGTGCCCAGCTGCTTGCTTCTTCGCCTTCTGTGCTCTGGAGAGAAGTGAAGCCCAGGCATGGCTTGGAGCTTTGCCGCTCTACAGCGTGAGTACTGCACGCAGCCACAGTGTGCTGTGCAGGGATTTTCCTCAGCTCGACGGACAAGCATTTTCTTGCTGTTTCAGCGAGTCCAAACTGTCCGTGTAGCTCTCGCTCAGCGAACTGCGTCAGGAGAGAAACACTTGCTGGAGTAGCTCTTCGCTGCGCAAGACTTTCAGCACAGCACCCCAATTCGGGCAAGGAGCAGGAGAAAGGAAGAGCATCTTTTCGTCCTGGCACGTTCTTCTGGGCGACACGCCTATCCGCCTCTTGGCTCCCTGCAAGGCTGTAAGCTTGGCGGTGCTACTGGCAAGTGGGAAGGCAGGGGCAGAGAGCACCGCGATCTGTGCACCGCGCGCTGTGCAGGCTGTAAAGGAAAGAGGGCTACCACCAGGCTGTGCTGCAAATACAGCTTTGCACGCGACGCGGGTAAGCTCCGGGGAAGCTTGTTGACCTAAAAGTGTTCTCTGTGCCAGACAGAGCTGAGACTCTTTCCCTTGACATTTGGACGAGAAAAAAGACCGAGTATGCTGGTGTATGTCGCTGCGAGGGAAAGTGCATAGCCCAGGCGTGCTTCGGCAGAAGCAGTCGGCTGCAGCACTTGGCTGCCGGCAGAGTGCTCTGTGCGCCAAGTAGACGATGGTTCGACTCCGGCAGAATGAAAGCACGACACGGTAAGAAGAGCATAAGAATGAAGGCAGGGCACGGAGCTGCTGTGCGCATGGCACTGGCTGCAAGAGGAAGCGTGGCTGTCCCTCGCTTCTTTGCCGGATTCACGTTAGCCCTCGTAAACAGAAAGTTCAACTTGCAGCTACTTGTGCTGCTACCCATTTCTCTTCCAGCTTTCCCTGGAAAGAAGTGTGCCCAGCTTTATGCTTGGAGATGCAGAGATGACAGTGGTAGATGCAGCGGAGACTGGAACTACAGAGTGCAGCCGAGAGTTTCTGCTGCTTTGACGTGAGGCAAGGGGAAATGAAAGTGCAGCCCAGCAGAGGCTTTGACTGCTGGAGCCTTTTTCTTTGGCAGCAGCTGCTGCAAGTGGGCAAGGGAGCTGCGAGAGTGAACAAGGGGACGGTCGGTCTATGGGAGAAGGAAGCTGCCGAGGCGCAGTGTGTTGCGCTCAGTTTCAAGGCTGCCTGGAGGAGGGGGGGTGCTTGAAGAACGCCTTCTTTCTGGACGCCTCCTTCTGCCTGTGCTCCAGCTGCATGCACTCTGCAGCACGGAAGGTTTAAGAACCTGCTTCTGGCCAGCTTGTGTCCAGGAGTGCAAGGGCTGCGCCTTCCTTCCTGAAGCAGCCAGAGCATTCTCAGCTGAATGTGCTTGTGAAGCAGCTCTTGGCTGGACATGTGAAAGTCGCTCCCCTGAGTACACGAGCCCGGTGCCCAGCTGCTTGCTTCTTCGCCTTCTGTGCTCTGGAGAGAAGTGAAGCCCAGGCATGGCTTGGAGCTTTGCCGCTCTTCAGCGTGAGTACTGCACTCAGCCACAGTGTGCTGTGCAGGGATTTTCCTCAGCTCGACGGACAAGCATTTTCTTGCTGTTTCAGCGAGTCCAAACTGTCCGTGTAGCTCTCGCTCAGCGAACTGCGTCAGGAGAGAAACACTTGCTGGAGTAGCTCTTCGCTGCGCAAGACTTTCAGCACAGCACCCCAATTCGGGCAAGGAGCAGGAGAAAGGAAGAGCATCTTTTCGTCCTGGCACGTTCTTCTGGGCGACACGCCTATCCGCCTCTTGGCTCCCTGCAAGGCTGTAAGCTTGGCGGTGCTACTGGCAAGTGGGAAGGCAAGGGGCAGAGAGCACCGCGATCTGTGCACCGCGCGCTGTGCAGGCTGTAAAGGAAAGAGGGCTACCACCAGGCTGTGCTGCAAATACAGCTTTGCACGCGACGCGGGTAAGCTCCGGGGAAGCTTGTTGACCTAAAAGTGTTCTCTGTGCCAGACAGAGCTGAGACTCTTTCCCTTGACATTTGGACGAGAAAAAAGACCGAGTATGCTGGTGTATGTCGCTGCGAGGGAAAGTGCATAGCCCAGGCGTGCTTCGGCAGAAGCAGTCGGCTGCAGCACTTGGCTGCCGGCAGAGTGCTCTGTGCGCCAAGTAGACGATGGTTCGACTCCGGCAGAATGAAAGCACGACACGGTAAGAAGAGCATAAGAATGAAGGCAGGGCACGGAGCTGCTGTGCGCATGGCACTGGCTGCAAGAGGAAGCGTGGCTGTCCCTCGCTTCTTTGCCGGATTCACGTTAGCCCTCGTAAACAGAAAGTTCAACTTGCAGCTACTTGTGCTGCTACCCATTTCTCTTCCAGCTTTCCCTGGAAAGAAGTGTGCCCAGCTTTATGCTTGGAGATGCAGAGATGACAGTGGTAGATGCAGCGGAGACTGGAACTACAGAGTGCAGCCGAGAGTTTCTGCTGCTTTGACGTGAGGCAAGGGGAAATGAAAGTGCAGCCCAGCAGAGGCTTTGACTGCTGGAGCCTTTTTCTTTGGCAGCAGCTGCTGCAAGTGGGCAAGGGAGCTGCGAGAGTGAACAAGGGGACGGTCGGTCTATGGGAGAAGGAAGCTGCCGAGGCGCAGTGTGTTGCGCTCAGTTTCAAGGCTGCCTGGAGGAGGGGGGGTGCTTGAAGAACGCCTTCTTTCTGGACGCCTCCTTCTGCCTGTGCTCCAGCTGCATGCACTCTGCAGCACGGAAGGTTTAAGAACCTGCTTCTGGCCAGCTTGTGTCCAGGAGTGCAAGGGCTGCGCCTTCCTTCCTGAAGCAGCCAGAGCATTCTCAGCTGAATGTGCTTGTGAAGCAGCTCTTGGCTGGACATGTGAAAGTCGCTCCCCTGAGTACACGAGCCCGGTGCCCAGCTGCTTGCTTCTTCGCCTTCTGTGCTCTGGAGAGAAGTGAAGCCCAGGCATGGCTTGGAGCTTTGCCGCTCTTCAGCGTGAGTACTGCACTCAGCCACAGTGTGCTGTGCAGGGATTTTCCTCAGCTCGACGGACAAGCATTTTCTTGCTGTTTCAGCGAGTCCAAACTGTCCGTGTAGCTCTCGCTCAGCGAACTGCGTCAGGAGAGAAACACTTGCTGGAGTAGCTCTTCGCTGCGCAAGACTTTCAGCACAGCACCCCAATTCGGGCAAGGAGCAGGAGAAAGGAAGAGCATCTTTTCGTCCTGGCACGTTCTTCTGGGCGACACGCCTATCCGCCTCTTGGCTCCCTGCAAGGCTGTAAGCTTGGCGGTGCTACTGGCAAGTGGGAAGGCAGGGGCAGAGAGCACCGCGATCTGTGCACCGCGCGCTGTGCAGGCTGTAAAGGAAAGAGGGCTACCACCAGGCTGTGCTGCAAATACAGCTTTGCACGCGACGCGGGTAAGCTCCGGGGAAGCTTGTTGACCTAAAAGTGTTCTCTGTGCCAGACAGAGCTGAGACTCTTTCCCTTGACATTTGGACGAGAAAAAAGACCGAGTATGCTGGTGTATGTCGCTGCGAGGGAAAGTGCATAGCCCAGGCGTGCTTCGGCAGAAGCAGTCGGCTGCAGCACTTGGCTGCCGGCAGAGTGCTCTGTGCGCCAAGTAGACGATGGTTCGACTCCGGCAGAATGAAAGCACGACACGGTAAGAAGAGCATAAGAATGAAGGCAGGGCACGGAGCTGCTGTGCGCATGGCACTGGCTGCAAGAGGAAGCGTGGCTGTCCCTCGCTTCTTTGCCGGATTCACGTTAGCCCTCGTAAACAGAAAGTTCAACTTGCAGCTACTTGTGCTGCTACCCATTTCTCTTCCAGCTTTCCCTGGAAAGAAGTGTGCCCAGCTTTATGCTTGGAGATGCAGAGATGACAGTGGTAGATGCAGCGGAGACTGGAACTACAGAGTGCAGCCGAGAGTTTCTGCTGCTTTGACGTGAGGCAAGGGGAAATGAAAGTGCAGCCCAGCAGAGGCTTTGACTGCTGGAGCCTTTTTCTTTGGCAGCAGCTGCTGCAAGTGGGCAAGGGAGCTGCGAGAGTGAACAAGGGGACGGTCGGTCTATGGGAGAAGGAAGCTGCCGAGGCGCAGTGTGTTGCGCTCAGTTTCAAGGCTGCCTGGAGGAGGGGGGGTGCTTGAAGAACGCCTTCTTTCTGGACGCCTCCTTCTGCCTGTGCTCCAGCTGCATGCACTCTGCAGCACGGAAGGTTTAAGAACCTGCTTCTGGCCAGCTTGTGTCCAGGAGTGCAAGGGCTGCGCCTTCCTTCCTGAAGCAGCCAGAGCATTCTCAGCTGAATGTGCTTGTGAAGCAGCTCTTGGCTGGACATGTGAAAGTCGCTCCCCTGAGTACACGAGCCCGGTGCCCAGCTGCTTGCTTCTTCGCCTTCTGTGCTCTGGAGAGAAGTGAAGCCCAGGCATGGCTTGGAGCTTTGCCGCTCTACAGCGTGAGTACTGCACGCAGCCACAGTGTGCTGTGCAGGGATTTTCCTCAGCTCGACGGACAAGCATTTTCTTGCTGTTTCAGCGAGTCCAAACTGTCCGTGTAGCTCTCGCTCAGCGAACTGCGTCAGGAGAGAAACACTTGCTGGAGTAGCTCTTCGCTGCGCAAGACTTTCAGCACAGCACCCCAATTCGGGCAAGGAGCAGGAGAAAGGAAGAGCATCTTTTCGTCCTGGCACGTTCTTCTGGGCGACACGCCTATCCGCCTCTTGGCTCCCTGCAAGGCTGTAAGCTTGGCGGTGCTACTGGCAAGTGGGAAGGCAGGGGCAGAGAGCACCGCGATCTGTGCACCGCGCGCTGTGCAGGCTGTAAAGGAAAGAGGGCTACCACCAGGCTGTGCTGCAAATACAGCTTTGCACGCGACGCGGGTAAGCTCCGGGGAAGCTTGTTGACCTAAAAGTGTTCTCTGTGCCAGACAGAGCTGAGACTCTTTCCCTTGACATTTGGACGAGAAAAAAGACCGAGTATGCTGGTGTATGTCGCTGCGAGGGAAAGTGCATAGCCCAGGCGTGCTTCGGCAGAAGCAGTCGGCTGCAGCACTTGGCTGCCGGCAGAGTGCTCTGTGCGCCAAGTAGACGATGGTTCGACTCCGGCAGAATGAAAGCACGACACGGTAAGAAGAGCATAAGAATGAAGGCAGGGCACGGAGCTGCTGTGCGCATGGCACTGGCTGCAAGAGGAAGCGTGGCTGTCCCTCGCTTCTTTGCCGGATTCACGTTAGCCCTCGTAAACAGAAAGTTCAACTTGCAGCTACTTGTGCTGCTACCCATTTCTCTTCCAGCTTTCCCTGGAAAGAAGTGTGCCCAGCTTTATGCTTGGAGATGCAGAGATGACAGTGGTAGATGCAGCGGAGACTGGAACTACAGAGTGCAGCCGAGAGTTTCTGCTGCTTTGACGTGAGGCAAGGGGAAATGAAAGTGCAGCCCAGCAGAGGCTTTGACTGCTGGAGCCTTTTTCTTTGGCAGCAGCTGCTGCAAGTGGGCAAGGGAGCTGCGAGAGTGAACAAGGGGACGGTCGGTCTATGGGAGAAGGAAGCTGCCGAGGCGCAGTGTGTTGCGCTCAGTTTCAAGGCTGCCTGGAGGAGGGGGGGTGCTTGAAGAACGCCTTCTTTCTGGACGCCTCCTTCTGCCTGTGCTCCAGCTGCATGCACTCTGCAGCACGGAAGGTTTAAGAACCTGCTTCTGGCCAGCTTGTGTCCAGGAGTGCAAGGGCTGCGCCTTCCTTCCTGAAGCAGCCAGAGCATTCTCAGCTGAATGTGCTTGTGAAGCAGCTCTTGGCTGGACATGTGAAAGTCGCTCCCCTGAGTACACGAGCCCGGTGCCCAGCTGCTTGCTTCTTCGCCTTCTGTGCTCTGGAGAGAAGTGAAGCCCAGGCATGGCTTGGAGCTTTGCCGCTCTTCAGCGTGAGTACTGCACTCAGCCACAGTGTGCTGTGCAGGGATTTTCCTCAGCTCGACGGACAAGCATTTTCTTGCTGTTTCAGCGAGTCCAAACTGTCCGTGTAGCTCTCGCTCAGCGAACTGCGTCAGGAGAGAAACACTTGCTGGAGTAGCTCTTCGCTGCGCAAGACTTTCAGCACAGCACCCCAATTCGGGCAAGGAGCAGGAGAAAGGAAGAGCATCTTTTCGTCCTGGCACGTTCTTCTGGGCGACACGCCTATCCGCCTCTTGGCTCCCTGCAAGGCTGTAAGCTTGGCGGTGCTACTGGCAAGTGGGAAGGCAGGGGCAGAGAGCACCGCGATCTGTGCACCGCGCGCTGTGCAGGCTGTAAAGGAAAGAGGGCTACCACCAGGCTGTGCTGCAAATACAGCTTTGCACGCGACGCGGGTAAGCTCCGGGGAAGCTTGTTGACCTAAAAGTGTTCTCTGTGCCAGACAGAGCTGAGACTCTTTCCCTTGACATTTGGACGAGAAAAAAGACCGAGTATGCTGGTGTATGTCGCTGCGAGGGAAAGTGCATAGCCCAGGCGTGCTTCGGCAGAAGCAGTCGGCTGCAGCACTTGGCTGCCGGCAGAGTGCTCTGTGCGCCAAGTAGACGATGGTTCGACTCCGGCAGAATGAAAGCACGACACGGTAAGAAGAGCATAAGAATGAAGGCAGGGCACGGAGCTGCTGTGCGCATGGCACTGGCTGCAAGAGGAAGCGTGGCTGTCCCTCGCTTCTTTGCCGGATTCACGTTAGCCCTCGTAAACAGAAAGTTCAACTTGCAGCTACTTGTGCTGCTACCCATTTCTCTTCCAGCTTTCCCTGGAAAGAAGTGTGCCCAGCTTTATGCTTGGAGATGCAGAGATGACAGTGGTAGATGCAGCGGAGACTGGAACTACAGAGTGCAGCCGAGAGTTTCTGCTGCTTTGACGTGAGGCAAGGGGAAATGAAAGTGCAGCCCAGCAGAGGCTTTGACTGCTGGAGCCTTTTTCTTTGGCAGCAGCTGCTGCAAGTGGGCAAGGGAGCTGCGAGAGTGAACAAGGGGACGGTCGGTCTATGGGAGAAGGAAGCTGCCGAGGCGCAGTGTGTTGCGCTCAGTTTCAAGGCTGCCTGGAGGAGGGGGGGTGCTTGAAGAACGCCTTCTTTCTGGACGCCTCCTTCTGCCTGTGCTCCAGCTGCATGCACTCTGCAGCACGGAAGGTTTAAGAACCTGCTTCTGGCCAGCTTGTGTCCAGGAGTGCAAGGGCTGCGCCTTCCTTCCTGAAGCAGCCAGAGCATTCTCAGCTGAATGTGCTTGTGAAGCAGCTCTTGGCTGGACATGTGAAAGTCGCTCCCCTGAGTACACGAGCCCGGTGCCCAGCTGCTTGCTTCTTCGCCTTCTGTGCTCTGGAGAGAAGTGAAGCCCAGGCATGGCTTGGAGCTTTGCCGCTCTACAGCGTGAGTACTGCACGCAGCCACAGTGTGCTGTGCAGGGATTTTCCTCAGCTCGACGGACAAGCATTTTCTTGCTGTTTCAGCGAGTCCAAACTGTCCGTGTAGCTCTCGCTCAGCGAACTGCGTCAGGAGAGAAACACTTGCTGGAGTAGCTCTTCGCTGCGCAAGACTTTCAGCACAGCACCCCAATTCGGGCAAGGAGCAGGAGAAAGGAAGAGCATCTTTTCGTCCTGGCACGTTCTTCTGGGCGACACGCCTATCCGCCTCTTGGCTCCCTGCAAGGCTGTAAGCTTGGCGGTGCTACTGGCAAGTGGGAAGGCAGGGGCAGAGAGCACCGCGATCTGTGCACCGCGCGCTGTGCAGGCTGTAAAGGAAAGAGGGCTACCACCAGGCTGTGCTGCAAATACAGCTTTGCACGCGACGCGGGTAAGCTCCGGGGAAGCTTGTTGACCTAAAAGTGTTCTCTGTGCCAGACAGAGCTGAGACTCTTTCCCTTGACATTTGGACGAGAAAAAAGACCGAGTATGCTGGTGTATGTCGCTGCGAGGGAAAGTGCATAGCCCAGGCGTGCTTCGGCAGAAGCAGTCGGCTGCAGCACTTGGCTGCCGGCAGAGTGCTCTGTGCGCCAAGTAGACGATGGTTCGACTCCGGCAGAATGAAAGCACGACACGGTAAGAAGAGCATAAGAATGAAGGCAGGGCACGGAGCTGCTGTGCGCATGGCACTGGCTGCAAGAGGAAGCGTGGCTGTCCCTCGCTTCTTTGCCGGATTCACGTTAGCCCTCGTAAACAGAAAGTTCAACTTGCAGCTACTTGTGCTGCTACCCATTTCTCTTCCAGCTTTCCCTGGAAAGAAGTGTGCCCAGCTTTATGCTTGGAGATGCAGAGATGACAGTGGTAGATGCAGCGGAGACTGGAACTACAGAGTGCAGCCGAGAGTTTCTGCTGCTTTGACGTGAGGCAAGGGGAAATGAAAGTGCAGCCCAGCAGAGGCTTTGACTGCTGGAGCCTTTTTCTTTGGCAGCAGCTGCTGCAAGTGGGCAAGGGAGCTGCGAGAGTGAACAAGGGGACGGTCGGTCTATGGGAGAAGGAAGCTGCCGAGGCGCAGTGTGTTGCGCTCAGTTTCAAGGCTGCCTGGAGGAGGGGGGGGTACTTGAAGAACGCCTTCTTTCTGGACGCCTCCTTCTGCCTGTGCTCCAGCTGCATGCACTCTGCAGCACGGAAGGTTTAAGAACCTGCTTCTGGCCAGCTTGTGTCCAGGAGTGCAAGGGCTGCGCCTTCCTTCCTGAAGCAGCCAGAGCATTCTCAGCTGAATGTGCTTGTGAAGCAGCTCTTGGCTGGACATGTGAAAGTCGCTCCCCTGAGTACACGAGCCCGGTGCCCAGCTGCTTGCTTCTTCGCCTTCTGTGCTCTGGAGAGAAGTGAAGCCCAGGCATGGCTTGGAGCTTTGCCGCTCTTCAGCGTGAGTACTGCACGCAGCCACAGTGTGCTGTGCAGGGATTTTCCTCAGCTCGACGGACAAGCATTTTCTTGCTGTTTCAGCGAGTCCAAACTGTCCGTGTAGCTCTCGCTCAGCGAACTGCGTCAGGAGAGAAACACTTGCTGGAGTAGCTCTTCGCTGCGCAAGACTTTCAGCACAGCACCCCAATTCGGGCAAGGAGCAGGAGAAAGGAAGAGCATCTTTTCGTCCTGGCACGTTCTTCTGGGCGACACGCCTATCCGCCTCTTGGCTCCCTGCAAGGCTGTAAGCTTGGCGGTGCTACTGGCAAGTGGGAAGGCAGGGGCAGAGAGCACCGCGATCTGTGCACCGCGCGCTGTGCAGGCTGTAAAGGAAAGAGGGCTACCACCAGGCTGTGCTGCAAATACAGCTTTGCACGCGACGCGGGTAAGCTCCGGGGAAGCTTGTTGACCTAAAAGTGTTCTCTGTGCCAGACAGAGCTGAGACTCTTTCCCTTGACATTTGGACGAGAAAAAAGACCGAGTATGCTGGTGTATGTCGCTGCGAGGGAAAGTGCATAGCCCAGGCGTGCTTCGGCAGAAGCAGTCGGCTGCAGCACTTGGCTGCCGGCAGAGTGCTCTGTGCGCCAAGTAGACGATGGTTCGACTCCGGCAGAATGAAAGCACGACACGGTAAGAAGAGCATAAGAATGAAGGCAGGGCACGGAGCTGCTGTGCGCATGGCACTGGCTGCAAGAGGAAGCGTGGCTGTCCCTCGCTTCTTTGCCGGATTCACGTTAGCCCTCGTAAACAGAAAGTTCAACTTGCAGCTACTTGTGCTGCTACCCATTTCTCTTCCAGCTTTCCCTGGAAAGAAGTGTGCCCAGCTTTATGCTTGGAGATGCAGAGATGACAGTGGTAGATGCAGCGGAGACTGGAACTACAGAGTGCAGCCGAGAGTTTCTGCTGCTTTGACGTGAGGCAAGGGGAAATGAAAGTGCAGCCCAGCAGAGGCTTTGACTGCTGGAGCCTTTTTCTTTGGCAGCAGCTGCTGCAAGTGGGCAAGGGAGCTGCGAGAGTGAACAAGGGGACGGTCGGTCTATGGGAGAAGGAAGCTGCCGAGGCGCAGTGTGTTGCGCTCAGTTTCAAGGCTGCCTGGAGGAGGGGGGGTGCTTGAAGAACGCCTTCTTTCTGGACGCCTCCTTCTGCCTGTGCTCCAGCTGCATGCACTCTGCAGCACGGAAGGTTTAAGAACCTGCTTCTGGCCAGCTTGTGTCCAGGAGTGCAAGGGCTGCGCCTTCCTTCCTGAAGCAGCCAGAGCATTCTCAGCTGAATGTGCTTGTGAAGCAGCTCTTGGCTGGACATGTGAAAGTCGCTCCCCTGAGTACACGAGCCCGGTGCCCAGCTGCTTGCTTCTTCGCCTTCTGTGCTCTGGAGAGAAGTGAAGCCCAGGCATGGCTTGGAGCTTTGCCGCTCTTCAGCGTGAGTACTGCACGCAGCCACAGTGTGCTGTGCAGGGATTTTCCTCAGCTCGACGGACAAGCATTTTCTTGCTGTTTCAGCGAGTCCAAACTGTCCGTGTAGCTCTCGCTCAGCGAACTGCGTCAGGAGAGAAACACTTGCTGGAGTAGCTCTTCGCTGCGCAAGACTTTCAGCACAGCACCCCAATTCGGGCAAGGAGCAGGAGAAAGGAAGAGCATCTTTTCGTCCTGGCACGTTCTTCTGGGCGACACGCCTATCCGCCTCTTGGCTCCCTGCAAGGCTGTAAGCTTGGCGGTGCTACTGGCAAGTGGGAAGGCAGGGGCAGAGAGCACCGCGATCTGTGCACCGCGCGCTGTGCAGGCTGTAAAGGAAAGAGGGCTACCACCAGGCTGTGCTGCAAATACAGCTTTGCACGCGACGCGGGTAAGCTCCGGGGAAGCTTGTTGACCTAAAAGTGTTCTCTGTGCCAGACAGAGCTGAGACTCTTTCCCTTGACATTTGGACGAGAAAAAAGACCGAGTATGCTGGTGTATGTCGCTGCGAGGGAAAGTGCATAGCCCAGGCGTGCTTCGGCAGAAGCAGTCGGCTGCAGCACTTGGCTGCCGGCAGAGTGCTCTGTGCGCCAAGTAGACGATGGTTCGACTCCGGCAGAATGAAAGCACGACACGGTAAGAAGAGCATAAGAATGAAGGCAGGGCACGGAGCTGCTGTGCGCATGGCACTGGCTGCAAGAGGAAGCGTGGCTGTCCCTCGCTTCTTTGCCGGATTCACGTTAGCCCTCGTAAACAGAAAGTTCAACTTGCAGCTACTTGTGCTGCTACCCATTTCTCTTCCAGCTTTCCCTGGAAAGAAGTGTGCCCAGCTTTATGCTTGGAGATGCAGAGATGACAGTGGTAGATGCAGCGGAGACTGGAAATACAGAGTGCAGCCGAGAGTTTCTGCTGCTTTGACGTGAGGCAAGGGGAAATGAAAGTGCAGCCCAGCAGAGGCTTTGACTGCTGGAGCCTTTTTCTTTGGCAGCAGCTGCTGCAAGTGGGCAAGGGAGCTGCGAGAGTGAACAAGGGGACGGTCGGTCTATGGGAGAAGGAAGCTGCCGAGGCGCAGTGTGTTGCGCTCAGTTTCAAGGCTGCCTGGAGGAGGGGGGGTGCTTGAAGAACGCCTTCTTTCTGGACGCCTCCTTCTGCCTGTGCTCCAGCTGCATGCACTCTGCAGCACGGAAGGTTTAAGAACCTGCTTCTGGCCAGCTTGTGTCCAGGAGTGCAAGGGCTGCGCCTTCCTTCCTGAAGCAGCCAGAGCATTCTCAGCTGAATGTGCTTGTGAAGCAGCTCTTGGCTGGACATGTGAAAGTCGCTCCCCTGAGTACACGAGCCCGGTGCCCAGCTGCTTGCTTCTTCGCCTTCTGTGCTCTGGAGAGAAGTGAAGCCCAGGCATGGCTTGGAGCTTTGCCGCTCTTCAGCGTGAGTACTGCACTCAGCCACAGTGTGCTGTGCAGGGATTTTCCTCAGCTCGACGGACAAGCATTTTCTTGCTGTTTCACCGAGTCCAAACTGTCCGTGTAGCTCTCGCTCAGCGAACTGCGTCAGGAGAGAAACACTTGCTGGAGTAGCTCTTCGCTGCGCAAGACTTTCAGCACAGCACCCCAATTCGGGCAAGGAGCAGGAGAAAGGAAGAGCATCTTTTCGTCCTGGCACGTTCTTCTGGGCGACACGCCTATCCGCCTCTTGGCTCCCTGCAAGGCTGTAAGCTTGGCGTTGTTACTGGCAAGTGGGAAGGCAAGGGGCAGAGAGCACCGCGATCTGTGCACCGCGCGCTGTGCAGGCTGTAAAGGAAAGAGGGCTACCACCAGGCTGTGCTGCAAATACAGCTTTGCACGCGACGCGGGTAAGCTCCGGGGAAGCTTGTTGACCTAAAAGTGTTCTCTGTGCCAGACAGAGCTGAGACTCTTTCCCTTGACATTTGGACGAGAAAAAAGACCGAGTATGCTGGTGTATGTCGCTGCGAGGGAAAGTGCATAGCCCAGGCGTGCTTCGGCAGAAGCAGTCGGCTGCAGCACTTGGCTGCCGGCAGAGTGCTCTGTGCGCCAAGTAGACGATGGTTCGACTCCGGCAGAATGAAAGCACGACACGGTAAGAAGAGCATAAGAATGAAGGCAGGGCACGGAGCTGCTGTGCGCATGGCACTGGCTGCAAGAGGAAGCGTGGCTGTCCCTCGCTTCTTTGCCGGATTCACGTTAGCCCTCGTAAACAGAAAGTTCAACTTGCAGCTACTTGTGCTGCTACCCATTTCTCTTCCAGCTTTCCCTGGAAAGAAGTGTGCCCAGCTTTATGCTTGGAGATGCAGAGATGACAGTGGTAGATGCAGCGGAGACTGGAAATACAGAGTGCAGCGGAGAGTTTCTGCTGCTTTGACGTGAGGCAAGGGGAAATGAAAGTGCAGCCCAGCAGAGGCTTTGACTGCTGGAGCCTTTTTCTTTGGCAGCAGCTGCTGCAAGTGGGCAAGGGAGCTGCGAGAGTGAACAAGGGGACGGTCGGTCTATGGGAGAAGGAAGCTGCCGAGGCGCAGTGTGTTGCGCTCAGTTTCAAGGCTGCCTGGAGGAGGGGGGGGTGCTTGAAGAACGCCTTCTTTCTGGACGCCTCCTTCTGCCTGTGCTCCAGCTGCATGCACTCTGCAGCACGGAAGGTTTAAGAACCTGCTTCTGGCCAGCTTGTGTCCAGGAGTGCAAGGGCTGCGCCTTCCTTCCTGAAGCAGCCAGAGCATTCTCAGCTGAATGTGCTTGTGAAGCAGCTCTTGGCTGGACATGTGAAAGTCGCTCCCCTGAGTACACGAGCCCGGTGCCCAGCTGCTTGCTTCTTCGCCTTCTGTGCTCTGGAGAGAAGTGAAGCCCAGGCATGGCTTGGAGCTTTGCCGCTCTTCAGCGTGAGTACTGCACGCAGCCACAGTGTGCTGTGCAGGGATTTTCCTCAGCTCGACGGACAAGCATTTTCTTGCTGTTTCAGCGAGTCCAAACTGTCCGTGTAGCTCTCGCTCAGCGAACTGCGTCAGGAGAGAAACACTTGCTGGAGTAGCTCTTCGCTGCGCAAGACTTTCAGCACAGCACCCCAATTCGGGCAAGGAGCAGGAGAAAGGAAGAGCATCTTTTCGTCCTGGCACGTTCTTCTGGGCGACACGCCTATCCGCCTCTTGGCTCCCTGCAAGGCTGTAAGCTTGGCGGTGCTACTGGCAAGTGGGAAGGCAGGGGCAGAGAGCACCGCGATCTGTGCACCGCGCGCTGTGCAGGCTGTAAAGGAAAGAGGGCTACCACCAGGCTGTGCTGCAAATACAGCTTTGCACGCGACGCGGGTAAGCTCCGGGGAAGCTTGTTGACCTAAAAGTGTTCTCTGTGCCAGACAGAGCTGAGACTCTTTCCCTTGACATTTGGACGAGAAAAAAGACCGAGTATGCTGGTGTATGTCGCTGCGAGGGAAAGTGCATAGCCCAGGCGTGCTTCGGCAGAAGCAGTCGGCTGCAGCACTTGGCTGCCGGCAGAGTGCTCTGTGCGCCAAGTAGACGATGGTTCGACTCCGGCAGAATGAAAGCACGACACGGTAAGAAGAGCATAAGAATGAAGGCAGGGCACGGAGCTGCTGTGCGCATGGCACTGGCTGCAAGAGGAAGCGTGGCTGTCCCTCGCTTCTTTGCCGGATTCACGTTAGCCCTCGTAAACAGAAAGTTCAACTTGCAGCTACTTGTGCTGCTACCCATTTCTCTTCCAGCTTTCCCTGGAAAGAAGTGTGCCCAGCTTTATGCTTGGAGATGCAGAGATGACAGTGGTAGATGCAGCGGAGACTGGAAATACAGAGTGCAGCCGAGAGTTTCTGCTGCTTTGACGTGAGGCAAGGGGAAATGAAAGTGCAGCCCAGCAGAGGCTTTGACTGCTGGAGCCTTTTTCTTTGGCAGCAGCTGCTGCAAGTGGGCAAGGGAGCTGCGAGAGTGAACAAGGGGACGGTCGGTCTATGGGAGAAGGAAGCTGCCGAGGCGCAGTGTGTTGCGCTCAGTTTCAAGGCTGCCTGGAGGAGGGGGGGGTACTTGAAGAACGCCTTCTTTCTGGACGCCTCCTTCTGCCTGTGCTCCAGCTGCATGCACTCTGCAGCACGGAAGGTTTAAGAACCTGCTTCTGGCCAGCTTGTGTCCAGGAGTGCAAGGGCTGCGCCTTCCTTCCTGAAGCAGCCAGAGCATTCTCAGCTGAATGTGCTTGTGAAGCAGCTCTTGGCTGGACATGTGAAAGTCGCTCCCCTGAGTACACGAGCCCGGTGCCCAGCTGCTTGCTTCTTCGCCTTCTGTGCTCTGGAGAGAAGTGAAGCCCAGGCATGGCTTGGAGCTTTGCCGCTCTTCAGCGTGAGTACTGCACGCAGCCACAGTGTGCTGTGCAGGGATTTTCCTCAGCTCGACGGACAAGCATTTTCTTGCTGTTTCACCGAGTCCAAACTGTCCGTGTAGCTCTCGCTCAGCGAACTGCGTCAGGAGAGAAACACTTGCTGGAGTAGCTCTTCGCTGCGCAAGACTTTCAGCACAGCACCCCAATTCGGGCAAGGAGCAGGAGAAAGGAAGAGCATCTTTTCGTCCTGGCACGTTCTTCTGGGCGACACGCCTATCCGCCTCTTGGCTCCCTGCAAGGCTGTAAGCTTGGCGTTGTTACTGGCAAGTGGGAAGGCAAGGGGCAGAGAGCACCGCGATCTGTGCACCGCGCGCTGTGCAGGCTGTAAAGGAAAGAGGGCTACCACCAGGCTGTGCTGCAAATACAGCTTTGCACGCGACGCGGGTAAGCTCCGGGGAAGCTTGTTGACCTAAAAGTGTTCTCTGTGCCAGACAGAGCTGAGACTCTTTCCCTTGACATTTGGACGAGAAAAAAGACCGAGTATGCTGGTGTATGTCGCTGCGAGGGAAAGTGCATAGCCCAGGCGTGCTTCGGCAGAAGCAGTCGGCTGCAGCACTTGGCTGCCGGCAGAGTGCTCTGTGCGCCAAGTAGACGATGGTTCGACTCCGGCAGAATGAAAGCACGACACGGTAAGAAGAGCATAAGAATGAAGGCAGGGCACGGAGCTGCTGTGCGCATGGCACTGGCTGCAAGAGGAAGCGTGGCTGTCCCTCGCTTCTTTGCCGGATTCACGTTAGCCCTCGTAAACAGAAAGTTCAACTTGCAGCTACTTGTGCTGCTACCCATTTCTCTTCCAGCTTTCCCTGGAAAGAAGTGTGCCCAGCTTTATGCTTGGAGATGCAGAGATGACAGTGGTAGATGCAGCGGAGACTGGAACTACAGAGTGCAGCCGAGAGTTTCTGCTGCTTTGACGTGAGGCAAGGGGAAATGAAAGTGCAGCCCAGCAGAGGCTTTGACTGCTGGAGCCTTTTTCTTTGGCAGCAGCTGCTGCAAGTGGGCAAGGGAGCTGCGAGAGTGAACAAGGGGACGGTCGGTCTATGGGAGAAGGAAGCTGCCGAGGCGCAGTGTGTTGCGCTCAGTTTCAAGGCTGCCTGGAGGAGGGGGGGGTACTTGAAGAACGCCTTCTTTCTGGACGCCTCCTTCTGCCTGTGCTCCAGCTGCATGCACTCTGCAGCACGGAAGGTTTAAGAACCTGCTTCTGGCCAGCTTGTGTCCACGAGTGCAAGGGCTGCGCCTTCCTTCCTGAAGCAGCCAGAGCATTCTCAGCTGAATGTGCTTGTGAAGCAGCTCTTGGCTGGACATGTGAAAGTCGCTCCCCTGAGTACACGAGCCCGGTGCCCAGCTGCTTGCTTCTTCGCCTTCTGTGCTCTGGAGAGAAGTGAAGCCCAGGCATGGCTTGGAGCTTTGCCGCTCTTCAGCGTGAGTACTGCACGCAGCCACAGTGTGCTGTGCAGGGATTTTCCTCAGCTCGACGGACAAGCATTTTCTTGCTGTTTCAGCGAGTCCAAACTGTCCGTGTAGCTCTCGCTCAGCGAACTGCGTCAGGAGAGAAACACTTGCTGGAGTAGCTCTTCGCTGCGCAAGACTTTCAGCACAGCACCCCAATTCGGGCAAGGAGCAGGAGAAAGGAAGAGCATCTTTTCGTCCTGGCACGTTCTTCTGGGCGACACGCCTATCCGCCTCTTGGCTCCCTGCAAGGCTGTAAGCTTGGCGTTGTTACTGGCAAGTGGGAAGGCAAGGGGCAGAGAGCACCGCGATCTGTGCACCGCGCGCTGTGCAGGCTGTAAAGGAAAGAGGGCTACCACCAGGCTGTGCTGCAAATACAGCTTTGCACGCGACGCGGGTAAGCTCCGGGGAAGCTTGTTGACCTAAAAGTGTTCTCTGTGCCAGACAGAGCTGAGACTCTTTCCCTTGACATTTGGACGAGAAAAAAGACCGAGTATGCTGGTGTATGTCGCTGCGAGGGAAAGTGCATAGCCCAGGCGTGCTTCGGCAGAAGCAGTCGGCTGCAGCACTTGGCTGCCGGCAGAGTGCTCTGTGCGCCAAGTAGACGATGGTTCGACTCCGGCAGAATGAAAGCACGACACGGTAAGAAGAGCATAAGAATGAAGGCAGGGCACGGAGCTGCTGTGCGCATGGCACTGGCTGCAAGAGGAAGCGTGGCTGTCCCTCGCTTCTTTGCCGGATTCACGTTAGCCCTCGTAAACAGAAAGTTCAACTTGCAGCTACTTGTGCTGCTACCCATTTCTCTTCCAGCTTTCCCTGGAAAGAAGTGTGCCCAGCTTTATGCTTGGAGATGCAGAGATGACAGTGGTAGATGCAGCGGAGACTGGAACTACAGAGTGCAGCCGAGAGTTTCTGCTGCTTTGACGTGAGGCAAGGGGAAATGAAAGTGCAGCCCAGCAGAGGCTTTGACTGCTGGAGCCTTTTTCTTTGGCAGCAGCTGCTGCAAGTGGGCAAGGGAGCTGCGAGAGTGAACAAGGGGACGGTCGGTCTATGGGAGAAGGAAGCTGCCGAGGCGCAGTGTGTTGCGCTCAGTTTCAAGGCTGCCTGGAGGAGGGGGGGTGCTTGAAGAACGCCTTCTTTCTGGACGCCTCCTTCTGCCTGTGCTCCAGCTGCATGCACTCTGCAGCACGGAAGGTTTAAGAACCTGCTTCTGGCCAGCTTGTGTCCAGGAGTGCAAGGGCTGCGCCTTCCTTCCTGAAGCAGCCAGAGCATTCTCAGCTGAATGTGCTTGTGAAGCAGCTCTTGGCTGGACATGTGAAAGTCGCTCCCCTGAGTACACGAGCCCGGTGCCCAGCTGCTTGCTTCTTCGCCTTCTGTGCTCTGGAGAGAAGTGAAGCCCAGGCATGGCTTGGAGCTTTGCCGCTCTTCAGCGTGAGTACTGCACGCAGCCACAGTGTGCTGTGCAGGGATTTTCCTCAGCTCGACGGACAAGCATTTTCTTGCTGTTTCAGCGAGTCCAAACTGTCCGTGTAGCTCTCGCTCAGCGAACTGCGTCAGGAGAGAAACACTTGCTGGAGTAGCTCTTCGCTGCGCAAGACTTTCAGCACAGCACCCCAATTCGGGCAAGGAGCAGGAGAAAGGAAGAGCATCTTTTCGTCCTGGCACGTTCTTCTGGGCGACACGCCTATCCGCCTCTTGGCTCCCTGCAAGGCTGTAAGCTTGGCGGTGCTACTGGCAAGTGGGAAGGCAGGGGCAGAGAGCACCGCGATCTGTGCACCGCGCGCTGTGCAGGCTGTAAAGGAAAGAGGGCTACCACCAGGCTGTGCTGCAAATACAGCTTTGCACGCGACGCGGGTAAGCTCCGGGGAAGCTTGTTGACCTAAAAGTGTTCTCTGTGCCAGACAGAGCTGAGACTCTTTCCCTTGACATTTGGACGAGAAAAAAGACCGAGTATGCTGGTGTATGTCGCTGCGAGGGAAAGTGCATAGCCCAGGCGTGCTTCGGCAGAAGCAGTCGGCTGCAGCACTTGGCTGCCGGCAGAGTGCTCTGTGCGCCAAGTAGACGATGGTTCGACTCCGGCAGAATGAAAGCACGACACGGTAAGAAGAGCATAAGAATGAAGGCAGGGCACGGAGCTGCTGTGCGCATGGCACTGGCTGCAAGAGGAAGCGTGGCTGTCCCTCGCTTCTTTGCCGGATTCACGTTAGCCCTCGTAAACAGAAAGTTCAACTTGCAGCTACTTGTGCTGCTACCCATTTCTCTTCCAGCTTTCCCTGGAAAGAAGTGTGCCCAGCTTTATGCTTGGAGATGCAGAGATGACAGTGGTAGATGCAGCGGAGACTGGAACTACAGAGTGCAGCCGAGAGTTTCTGCTGCTTTGACGTGAGGCAAGGGGAAATGAAAGTGCAGCCCAGCAGAGGCTTTGACTGCTGGAGCCTTTTTCTTTGGCAGCAGCTGCTGCAAGTGGGCAAGGGAGCTGCGAGAGTGAACAAGGGGACGGTCGGTCTATGGGAGAAGGAAGCTGCCGAGGCGCAGTGTGTTGCGCTCAGTTTCAAGGCTGCCTGGAGGAGGGGGGGGTACTTGAAGAACGCCTTCTTTCTGGACGCCTCCTTCTGCCTGTGCTCCAGCTGCATGCACTCTGCAGCACGGAAGGTTTAAGAACCTGCTTCTGGCCAGCTTGTGTCCAGGAGTGCAAGGGCTGCGCCTTCCTTCCTGAAGCAGCCAGAGCATTCTCAGCTGAATGTGCTTGTGAAGCAGCTCTTGGCTGGACATGTGAAAGTCGCTCCCCTGAGTACACGAGCCCGGTGCCCAGCTGCTTGCTTCTTCGCCTTCTGTGCTCTGGAGAGAAGTGAAGCCCAGGCATGGCTTGGAGCTTTGCCGCTCTACAGCGTGAGTACTGCACGCAGCCACAGTGTGCTGTGCAGGGATTTTCCTCAGCTCGACGGACAAGCATTTTCTTGCTGTTTCACCGAGTCCAAACTGTCCGTGTAGCTCTCGCTCAGCGAACTGCGTCAGGAGAGAAACACTTGCTGGAGTAGCTCTTCGCTGCGCAAGACTTTCAGCACAGCACCCCAATTCGGGCAAGGAGCAGGAGAAAGGAAGAGCATCTTTTCGTCCTGGCACGTTCTTCTGGGCGACACGCCTATCCGCCTCTTGGCTCCCTGCAAGGCTGTAAGCTTGGCGGTGCTACTGGCAAGTGGGAAGGCAGGGGCAGAGAGCACCGCGATCTGTGCACCGCGCGCTGTGCAGGCTGTAAAGGAAAGAGGGCTACCACCAGGCTGTGCTGCAAATACAGCTTTGCACGCGACGCGGGTAAGCTCCGGGGAAGCTTGTTGACCTAAAAGTGTTCTCTGTGCCAGACAGAGCTGAGACTCTTTCCCTTGACATTTGGACGAGAAAAAAGACCGAGTATGCTGGTGTATGTCGCTGCGAGGGAAAGTGCATAGCCCAGGCGTGCTTCGGCAGAAGCAGTCGGCTGCAGCACTTGGCTGCCGGCAGAGTGCTCTGTGCGCCAAGTAGACGATGGTTCGACTCCGGCAGAATGAAAGCACGACACGGTAAGAAGAGCATAAGAATGAAGGCAGGGCACGGAGCTGCTGTGCGCATGGCACTGGCTGCAAGAGGAAGCGTGGCTGTCCCTCGCTTCTTTGCCGGATTCACGTTAGCCCTCGTAAACAGAAAGTTCAACTTGCAGCTACTTGTGCTGCTACCCATTTCTCTTCCAGCTTTCCCTGGAAAGAAGTGTGCCCAGCTTTATGCTTGGAGATGCAGAGATGACAGTGGTAGATGCAGCGGAGACTGGAACTACAGAGTGCAGCCGAGAGTTTCTGCTGCTTTGACGTGAGGCAAGGGGAAATGAAAGTGCAGCCCAGCAGAGGCTTTGACTGCTGGAGCCTTTTTCTTTGGCAGCAGCTGCTGCAAGTGGGCAAGGGAGCTGCGAGAGTGAACAAGGGGACGGTCGGTCTATGGGAGAAGGAAGCTGCCGAGGCGCAGTGTGTTGCGCTCAGTTTCAAGGCTGCCTGGAGGAGGGGGGGTGCTTGAAGAACGCCTTCTTTCTGGACGCCTCCTTCTGCCTGTGCTCCAGCTGCATGCACTCTGCAGCACGGAAGGTTTAAGAACCTGCTTCTGGCCAGCTTGTGTCCAGGAGTGCAAGGGCTGCGCCTTCCTTCCTGAAGCAGCCAGAGCATTCTCAGCTGAATGTGCTTGTGAAGCAGCTCTTGGCTGGACATGTGAAAGTCGCTCCCCTGAGTACACGAGCCCGGTGCCCAGCTGCTTGCTTCTTCGCCTTCTGTGCTCTGGAGAGAAGTGAAGCCCAGGCATGGCTTGGAGCTTTGCCGCTCTTCAGCGTGAGTACTGCACGCAGCCACAGTGTGCTGTGCAGGGATTTTCCTCAGCTCGACGGACAAGCATTTTCTTGCTGTTTCAGCGAGTCCAAACTGTCCGTGTAGCTCTCGCTCAGCGAACTGCGTCAGGAGAGAAACACTTGCTGGAGTAGCTCTTCGCTGCGCAAGACTTTCAGCACAGCACCCCAATTCGGGCAAGGAGCAGGAGAAAGGAAGAGCATCTTTTCGTCCTGGCACGTTCTTCTGGGCGACACGCCTATCCGCCTCTTGGCTCCCTGCAAGGCTGTAAGCTTGGCGGTGCTACTGGCAAGTGGGAAGGCAGGGGCAGAGAGCACCGCGATCTGTGCACCGCGCGCTGTGCAGGCTGTAAAGGAAAGAGGGCTACCACCAGGCTGTGCTGCAAATACAGCTTTGCACGCGACGCGGGTAAGCTCCGGGGAAGCTTGTTGACCTAAAAGTGTTCTCTGTGCCAGACAGAGCTGAGACTCTTTCCCTTGACATTTGGACGAGAAAAAAGACCGAGTATGCTGGTGTATGTCGCTGCGAGGGAAAGTGCATAGCCCAGGCGTGCTTCGGCAGAAGCAGTCGGCTGCAGCACTTGGCTGCCGGCAGAGTGCTCTGTGCGCCAAGTAGACGATGGTTCGACTCCGGCAGAATGAAAGCACGACACGGTAAGAAGAGCATAAGAATGAAGGCAGGGCACGGAGCTGCTGTGCGCATGGCACTGGCTGCAAGAGGAAGCGTGGCTGTCCCTCGCTTCTTTGCCGGATTCACGTTAGCCCTCGTAAACAGAAAGTTCAACTTGCAGCTACTTGTGCTGCTACCCATTTCTCTTCCAGCTTTCCCTGGAAAGAAGTGTGCCCAGCTTTATGCTTGGAGATGCAGAGATGACAGTGGTAGATGCAGCGGAGACTGGAAATACAGAGTGCAGCCGAGAGTTTCTGCTGCTTTGACGTGAGGCAAGGGGAAATGAAAGTGCAGCCCAGCAGAGGCTTTGACTGCTGGAGCCTTTTTCTTTGGCAGCAGCTGCTGCAAGTGGGCAAGGGAGCTGCGAGAGTGAACAAGGGGACGGTCGGTCTATGGGAGAAGGAAGCTGCCGAGGCGCAGTGTGTTGCGCTCAGTTTCAAGGCTGCCTGGAGGAGGGGGGGGTACTTGAAGAACGCCTTCTTTCTGGACGCCTCCTTCTGCCTGTGCTCCAGCTGCATGCACTCTGCAGCACGGAAGGTTTAAGAACCTGCTTCTGGCCAGCTTGTGTCCAGGAGTGCAAGGGCTGCGCCTTCCTTCCTGAAGCAGCCAGAGCATTCTCAGCTGAATGTGCTTGTGAAGCAGCTCTTGGCTGGACATGTGAAAGTCGCTCCCCTGAGTACACGAGCCCGGTGCCCAGCTGCTTGCTTCTTCGCCTTCTGTGCTCTGGAGAGAAGTGAAGCCCAGGCATGGCTTGGAGCTTTGCCGCTCTTCAGCGTGAGTACTGCACGCAGCCACAGTGTGCTGTGCAGGGATTTTCCTCAGCTCGACGGACAAGCATTTTCTTGCTGTTTCAGCGAGTCCAAACTGTCCGTGTAGCTCTCGCTCAGCGAACTGCGTCAGGAGAGAAACACTTGCTGGAGTAGCTCTTCGCTGCGCAAGACTTTCAGCACAGCACCCCAATTCGGGCAAGGAGCAGGAGAAAGGAAGAGCATCTTTTCGTCCTGGCACGTTCTTCTGGGCGACACGCCTATCCGCCTCTTGGCTCCCTGCAAGGCTGTAAGCTTGGCGGTGCTACTGGCAAGTGGGAAGGCAGGGGCAGAGAGCACCGCGATCTGTGCACCGCGCGCTGTGCAGGCTGTAAAGGAAAGAGGGCTACCACCAGGCTGTGCTGCAAATACAGCTTTGCACGCGACGCGGGTAAGCTCCGGGGAAGCTTGTTGACCTAAAAGTGTTCTCTGTGCCAGACAGAGCTGAGACTCTTTCCCTTGACATTTGGACGAGAAAAAAGACCGAGTATGCTGGTGTATGTCGCTGCGAGGGAAAGTGCATAGCCCAGGCGTGCTTCGGCAGAAGCAGTCGGCTGCAGCACTTGGCTGCCGGCAGAGTGCTCTGTGCGCCAAGTAGACGATGGTTCGACTCCGGCAGAATGAAAGCACGACACGGTAAGAAGAGCATAAGAATGAAGGCAGGGCACGGAGCTGCTGTGCGCATGGCACTGGCTGCAAGAGGAAGCGTGGCTGTCCCTCGCTTCTTTGCCGGATTCACGTTAGCCCTCGTAAACAGAAAGTTCAACTTGCAGCTACTTGTGCTGCTACCCATTTCTCTTCCAGCTTTCCCTGGAAAGAAGTGTGCCCAGCTTTATGCTTGGAGATGCAGAGATGACAGTGGTAGATGCAGCGGAGACTGGAAATACAGAGTGCAGCCGAGAGTTTCTGCTGCTTTGACGTGAGGCAAGGGGAAATGAAAGTGCAGCCCAGCAGAGGCTTTGACTGCTGGAGCCTTTTTCTTTGGCAGCAGCTGCTGCAAGTGGGCAAGGGAGCTGCGAGAGTGAACAAGGGGACGGTCGGTCTATGGGAGAAGGAAGCTGCCGAGGCGCAGTGTGTTGCGCTCAGTTTCAAGGCTGCCTGGAGGAGGGGGGGTGCTTGAAGAACGCCTTCTTTCTGGACGCCTCCTTCTGCCTGTGCTCCAGCTGCATGCACTCTGCAGCACGGAAGGTTTAAGAACCTGCTTCTGGCCAGCTTGTGTCCAGGAGTGCAAGGGCTGCGCCTTCCTTCCTGAAGCAGCCAGAGCATTCTCAGCTGAATGTGCTTGTGAAGCAGCTCTTGGCTGGACATGTGAAAGTCGCTCCCCTGAGTACACGAGCCCGGTGCCCAGCTGCTTGCTTCTTCGCCTTCTGTGCTCTGGAGAGAAGTGAAGCCCAGGCATGGCTTGGAGCTTTGCCGCTCTTCAGCGTGAGTACTGCACTCAGCCACAGTGTGCTGTGCAGGGATTTTCCTCAGCTCGACGGACAAGCATTTTCTTGCTGTTTCACCGAGTCCAAACTGTCCGTGTAGCTCTCGCTCAGCGAACTGCGTCAGGAGAGAAACACTTGCTGGAGTAGCTCTTCGCTGCGCAAGACTTTCAGCACAGCACCCCAATTCGGGCAAGGAGCAGGAGAAAGGAAGAGCATCTTTTCGTCCTGGCACGTTCTTCTGGGCGACACGCCTATCCGCCTCTTGGCTCCCTGCAAGGCTGTAAGCTTGGCGTTGTTACTGGCAAGTGGGAAGGCAAGGGGCAGAGAGCACCGCGATCTGTGCACCGCGCGCTGTGCAGGCTGTAAAGGAAAGAGGGCTACCACCAGGCTGTGCTGCAAATACAGCTTTGCACGCGACGCGGGTAAGCTCCGGGGAAGCTTGTTGACCTAAAAGTGTTCTCTGTGCCAGACAGAGCTGAGACTCTTTCCCTTGACATTTGGACGAGAAAAAAGACCGAGTATGCTGGTGTATGTCGCTGCGAGGGAAAGTGCATAGCCCAGGCGTGCTTCGGCAGAAGCAGTCGGCTGCAGCACTTGGCTGCCGGCAGAGTGCTCTGTGCGCCAAGTAGACGATGGTTCGACTCCGGCAGAATGAAAGCACGACACGGTAAGAAGAGCATAAGAATGAAGGCAGGGCACGGAGCTGCTGTGCGCATGGCACTGGCTGCAAGAGGAAGCGTGGCTGTCCCTCGCTTCTTTGCCGGATTCACGTTAGCCCTCGTAAACAGAAAGTTCAACTTGCAGCTACTTGTGCTGCTACCCATTTCTCTTCCAGCTTTCCCTGGAAAGAAGTGTGCCCAGCTTTATGCTTGGAGATGCAGAGATGACAGTGGTAGATGCAGCGGAGACTGGAAATACAGAGTGCAGCGGAGAGTTTCTGCTGCTTTGACGTGAGGCAAGGGGAAATGAAAGTGCAGCCCAGCAGAGGCTTTGACTGCTGGAGCCTTTTTCTTTGGCAGCAGCTGCTGCAAGTGGGCAAGGGAGCTGCGAGAGTGAACAAGGGGACGGTCGGTCTATGGGAGAAGGAAGCTGCCGAGGCGCAGTGTGTTGCGCTCAGTTTCAAGGCTGCCTGGAGGAGGGGGGGGTGCTTGAAGAACGCCTTCTTTCTGGACGCCTCCTTCTGCCTGTGCTCCAGCTGCATGCACTCTGCAGCACGGAAGGTTTAAGAACCTGCTTCTGGCCAGCTTGTGTCCAGGAGTGCAAGGGCTGCGCCTTCCTTCCTGAAGCAGCCAGAGCATTCTCAGCTGAATGTGCTTGTGAAGCAGCTCTTGGCTGGACATGTGAAAGTCGCTCCCCTGAGTACACGAGCCCGGTGCCCAGCTGCTTGCTTCTTCGCCTTCTGTGCTCTGGAGAGAAGTGAAGCCCAGGCATGGCTTGGAGCTTTGCCGCTCTTCAGCGTGAGTACTGCACGCAGCCACAGTGTGCTGTGCAGGGATTTTCCTCAGCTCGACGGACAAGCATTTTCTTGCTGTTTCAGCGAGTCCAAACTGTCCGTGTAGCTCTCGCTCAGCGAACTGCGTCAGGAGAGAAACACTTGCTGGAGTAGCTCTTCGCTGCGCAAGACTTTCAGCACAGCACCCCAATTCGGGCAAGGAGCAGGAGAAAGGAAGAGCATCTTTTCGTCCTGGCACGTTCTTCTGGGCGACACGCCTATCCGCCTCTTGGCTCCCTGCAAGGCTGTAAGCTTGGCGGTGCTACTGGCAAGTGGGAAGGCAGGGGCAGAGAGCACCGCGATCTGTGCACCGCGCGCTGTGCAGGCTGTAAAGGAAAGAGGGCTACCACCAGGCTGTGCTGCAAATACAGCTTTGCACGCGACGCGGGTAAGCTCCGGGGAAGCTTGTTGACCTAAAAGTGTTCTCTGTGCCAGACAGAGCTGAGACTCTTTCCCTTGACATTTGGACGAGAAAAAAGACCGAGTATGCTGGTGTATGTCGCTGCGAGGGAAAGTGCATAGCCCAGGCGTGCTTCGGCAGAAGCAGTCGGCTGCAGCACTTGGCTGCCGGCAGAGTGCTCTGTGCGCCAAGTAGACGATGGTTCGACTCCGGCAGAATGAAAGCACGACACGGTAAGAAGAGCATAAGAATGAAGGCAGGGCACGGAGCTGCTGTGCGCATGGCACTGGCTGCAAGAGGAAGCGTGGCTGTCCCTCGCTTCTTTGCCGGATTCACGTTAGCCCTCGTAAACAGAAAGTTCAACTTGCAGCTACTTGTGCTGCTACCCATTTCTCTTCCAGCTTTCCCTGGAAAGAAGTGTGCCCAGCTTTATGCTTGGAGATGCAGAGATGACAGTGGTAGATGCAGCGGAGACTGGAAATACAGAGTGCAGCCGAGAGTTTCTGCTGCTTTGACGTGAGGCAAGGGGAAATGAAAGTGCAGCCCAGCAGAGGCTTTGACTGCTGGAGCCTTTTTCTTTGGCAGCAGCTGCTGCAAGTGGGCAAGGGAGCTGCGAGAGTGAACAAGGGGACGGTCGGTCTATGGGAGAAGGAAGCTGCCGAGGCGCAGTGTGTTGCGCTCAGTTTCAAGGCTGCCTGGAGGAGGGGGGGGTACTTGAAGAACGCCTTCTTTCTGGACGCCTCCTTCTGCCTGTGCTCCAGCTGCATGCACTCTGCAGCACGGAAGGTTTAAGAACCTGCTTCTGGCCAGCTTGTGTCCAGGAGTGCAAGGGCTGCGCCTTCCTTCCTGAAGCAGCCAGAGCATTCTCAGCTGAATGTGCTTGTGAAGCAGCTCTTGGCTGGACATGTGAAAGTCGCTCCCCTGAGTACACGAGCCCGGTGCCCAGCTGCTTGCTTCTTCGCCTTCTGTGCTCTGGAGAGAAGTGAAGCCCAGGCATGGCTTGGAGCTTTGCCGCTCTTCAGCGTGAGTACTGCACGCAGCCACAGTGTGCTGTGCAGGGATTTTCCTCAGCTCGACGGACAAGCATTTTCTTGCTGTTTCACCGAGTCCAAACTGTCCGTGTAGCTCTCGCTCAGCGAACTGCGTCAGGAGAGAAACACTTGCTGGAGTAGCTCTTCGCTGCGCAAGACTTTCAGCACAGCACCCCAATTCGGGCAAGGAGCAGGAGAAAGGAAGAGCATCTTTTCGTCCTGGCACGTTCTTCTGGGCGACACGCCTATCCGCCTCTTGGCTCCCTGCAAGGCTGTAAGCTTGGCGTTGTTACTGGCAAGTGGGAAGGCAAGGGGCAGAGAGCACCGCGATCTGTGCACCGCGCGCTGTGCAGGCTGTAAAGGAAAGAGGGCTACCACCAGGCTGTGCTGCAAATACAGCTTTGCACGCGACGCGGGTAAGCTCCGGGGAAGCTTGTTGACCTAAAAGTGTTCTCTGTGCCAGACAGAGCTGAGACTCTTTCCCTTGACATTTGGACGAGAAAAAAGACCGAGTATGCTGGTGTATGTCGCTGCGAGGGAAAGTGCATAGCCCAGGCGTGCTTCGGCAGAAGCAGTCGGCTGCAGCACTTGGCTGCCGGCAGAGTGCTCTGTGCGCCAAGTAGACGATGGTTCGACTCCGGCAGAATGAAAGCACGACACGGTAAGAAGAGCATAAGAATGAAGGCAGGGCACGGAGCTGCTGTGCGCATGGCACTGGCTGCAAGAGGAAGCGTGGCTGTCCCTCGCTTCTTTGCCGGATTCACGTTAGCCCTCGTAAACAGAAAGTTCAACTTGCAGCTACTTGTGCTGCTACCCATTTCTCTTCCAGCTTTCCCTGGAAAGAAGTGTGCCCAGCTTTATGCTTGGAGATGCAGAGATGACAGTGGTAGATGCAGCGGAGACTGGAACTACAGAGTGCAGCCGAGAGTTTCTGCTGCTTTGACGTGAGGCAAGGGGAAATGAAAGTGCAGCCCAGCAGAGGCTTTGACTGCTGGAGCCTTTTTCTTTGGCAGCAGCTGCTGCAAGTGGGCAAGGGAGCTGCGAGAGTGAACAAGGGGACGGTCGGTCTATGGGAGAAGGAAGCTGCCGAGGCGCAGTGTGTTGCGCTCAGTTTCAAGGCTGCCTGGAGGAGGGGGGGGTACTTGAAGAACGCCTTCTTTCTGGACGCCTCCTTCTGCCTGTGCTCCAGCTGCATGCACTCTGCAGCACGGAAGGTTTAAGAACCTGCTTCTGGCCAGCTTGTGTCCAGGAGTGCAAGGGCTGCGCCTTCCTTCCTGAAGCAGCCAGAGCATTCTCAGCTGAATGTGCTTGTGAAGCAGCTCTTGGCTGGACATGTGAAAGTCGCTCCCCTGAGTACACGAGCCCGGTGCCCAGCTGCTTGCTTCTTCGCCTTCTGTGCTCTGGAGAGAAGTGAAGCCCAGGCATGGCTTGGAGCTTTGCCGCTCTTCAGCGTGAGTACTGCACGCAGCCACAGTGTGCTGTGCAGGGATTTTCCTCAGCTCGACGGACAAGCATTTTCTTGCTGTTTCAGCGAGTCCAAACTGTCCGTGTAGCTCTCGCTCAGCGAACTGCGTCAGGAGAGAAACACTTGCTGGAGTAGCTCTTCGCTGCGCAAGACTTTCAGCACAGCACCCCAATTCGGGCAAGGAGCAGGAGAAAGGAAGAGCATCTTTTCGTCCTGGCACGTTCTTCTGGGCGACACGCCTATCCGCCTCTTGGCTCCCTGCAAGGCTGTAAGCTTGGCGTTGTTACTGGCAAGTGGGAAGGCAAGGGGCAGAGAGCACCGCGATCTGTGCACCGCGCGCTGTGCAGGCTGTAAAGGAAAGAGGGCTACCACCAGGCTGTGCTGCAAATACAGCTTTGCACGCGACGCGGGTAAGCTCCGGGGAAGCTTGTTGACCTAAAAGTGTTCTCTGTGCCAGACAGAGCTGAGACTCTTTCCCTTGACATTTGGACGAGAAAAAAGACCGAGTATGCTGGTGTATGTCGCTGCGAGGGAAAGTGCATAGCCCAGGCGTGCTTCGGCAGAAGCAGTCGGCTGCAGCACTTGGCTGCCGGCAGAGTGCTCTGTGCGCCAAGTAGACGATGGTTCGACTCCGGCAGAATGAAAGCACGACACGGTAAGAAGAGCATAAGAATGAAGGCAGGGCACGGAGCTGCTGTGCGCATGGCACTGGCTGCAAGAGGAAGCGTGGCTGTCCCTCGCTTCTTTGCCGGATTCACGTTAGCCCTCGTAAACAGAAAGTTCAACTTGCAGCTACTTGTGCTGCTACCCATTTCTCTTCCAGCTTTCCCTGGAAAGAAGTGTGCCCAGCTTTATGCTTGGAGATGCAGAGATGACAGTGGTAGATGCAGCGGAGACTGGAACTACAGAGTGCAGCCGAGAGTTTCTGCTGCTTTGACGTGAGGCAAGGGGAAATGAAAGTGCAGCCCAGCAGAGGCTTTGACTGCTGGAGCCTTTTTCTTTGGCAGCAGCTGCTGCAAGTGGGCAAGGGAGCTGCGAGAGTGAACAAGGGGACGGTCGGTCTATGGGAGAAGGAAGCTGCCGAGGCGCAGTGTGTTGCGCTCAGTTTCAAGGCTGCCTGGAGGAGGGGGGGTGCTTGAAGAACGCCTTCTTTCTGGACGCCTCCTTCTGCCTGTGCTCCAGCTGCATGCACTCTGCAGCACGGAAGGTTTAAGAACCTGCTTCTGGCCAGCTTGTGTCCAGGAGTGCAAGGGCTGCGCCTTCCTTCCTGAAGCAGCCAGAGCATTCTCAGCTGAATGTGCTTGTGAAGCAGCTCTTGGCTGGACATGTGAAAGTCGCTCCCCTGAGTACACGAGCCCGGTGCCCAGCTGCTTGCTTCTTCGCCTTCTGTGCTCTGGAGAGAAGTGAAGCCCAGGCATGGCTTGGAGCTTTGCCGCTCTTCAGCGTGAGTACTGCACTCAGCCACAGTGTGCTGTGCAGGGATTTTCCTCAGCTCGACGGACAAGCATTTTCTTGCTGTTTCACCGAGTCCAAACTGTCCGTGTAGCTCTCGCTCAGCGAACTGCGTCAGGAGAGAAACACTTGCTGGAGTAGCTCTTCGCTGCGCAAGACTTTCAGCACAGCACCCCAATTCGGGCAAGGAGCAGGAGAAAGGAAGAGCATCTTTTCGTCCTGGCACGTTCTTCTGGGCGACACGCCTATCCGCCTCTTGGCTCCCTGCAAGGCTGTAAGCTTGGCGTTGTTACTGGCAAGTGGGAAGGCAAGGGGCAGAGAGCACCGCGATCTGTGCACCGCGCGCTGTGCAGGCTGTAAAGGAAAGAGGGCTACCACCAGGCTGTGCTGCAAATACAGCTTTGCACGCGACGCGGGTAAGCTCCGGGGAAGCTTGTTGACCTAAAAGTGTTCTCTGTGCCAGACAGAGCTGAGACTCTTTCCCTTGACATTTGGACGAGAAAAAAGACCGAGTATGCTGGTGTATGTCGCTGCGAGGGAAAGTGCATAGCCCAGGCGTGCTTCGGCAGAAGCAGTCGGCTGCAGCACTTGGCTGCCGGCAGAGTGCTCTGTGCGCCAAGTAGACGATGGTTCGACTCCGGCAGAATGAAAGCACGACACGGTAAGAAGAGCATAAGAATGAAGGCAGGGCACGGAGCTGCTGTGCGCATGGCACTGGCTGCAAGAGGAAGCGTGGCTGTCCCTCGCTTCTTTGCCGGATTCACGTTAGCCCTCGTAAACAGAAAGTTCAACTTGCAGCTACTTGTGCTGCTACCCATTTCTCTTCCAGCTTTCCCTGGAAAGAAGTGTGCCCAGCTTTATGCTTGGAGATGCAGAGATGACAGTGGTAGATGCAGCGGAGACTGGAAATACAGAGTGCAGCCGAGAGTTTCTGCTGCTTTGACGTGAGGCAAGGGGAAATGAAAGTGCAGCCCAGCAGAGGCTTTGACTGCTGGAGCCTTTTTCTTTGGCAGCAGCTGCTGCAAGTGGGCAAGGGAGCTGCGAGAGTGAACAAGGGGACGGTCGGTCTATGGGAGAAGGAAGCTGCCGAGGCGCAGTGTGTTGCGCTCAGTTTCAAGGCTGCCTGGAGGAGGGGGGGGTGCTTGAAGAACGCCTTCTTTCTGGACGCCTCCTTCTGCCTGTGCTCCAGCTGCATGCACTCTGCAGCACGGAAGGTTTAAGAACCTGCTTCTGGCCAGCTTGTGTCCAGGAGTGCAAGGGCTGCGCCTTCCTTCCTGAAGCAGCCAGAGCATTCTCAGCTGAATGTGCTTGTGAAGCAGCTCTTGGCTGGACATGTGAAAGTCGCTCCCCTGAGTACACGAGCCCGGTGCCCAGCTGCTTGCTTCTTCGCCTTCTGTGCTCTGGAGAGAAGTGAAGCCCAGGCATGGCTTGGAGCTTTGCCGCTCTTCAGCGTGAGTACTGCACGCAGCCACAGTGTGCTGTGCAGGGATTTTCCTCAGCTCGACGGACAAGCATTTTCTTGCTGTTTCAGCGAGTCCAAACTGTCCGTGTAGCTCTCGCTCAGCGAACTGCGTCAGGAGAGAAACACTTGCTGGAGTAGCTCTTCGCTGCGCAAGACTTTCAGCACAGCACCCCAATTCGGGCAAGGAGCAGGAGAAAGGAAGAGCATCTTTTCGTCCTGGCACGTTCTTCTGGGCGACACGCCTATCCGCCTCTTGGCTCCCTGCAAGGCTGTAAGCTTGGCGGTGCTACTGGCAAGTGGGAAGGCAGGGGCAGAGAGCACCGCGATCTGTGCACCGCGCGCTGTGCAGGCTGTAAAGGAAAGAGGGCTACCACCAGGCTGTGCTGCAAATACAGCTTTGCACGCGACGCGGGTAAGCTCCGGGGAAGCTTGTTGACCTAAAAGTGTTCTCTGTGCCAGACAGAGCTGAGACTCTTTCCCTTGACATTTGGACGAGAAAAAAGACCGAGTATGCTGGTGTATGTCGCTGCGAGGGAAAGTGCATAGCCCAGGCGTGCTTCGGCAGAAGCAGTCGGCTGCAGCACTTGGCTGCCGGCAGAGTGCTCTGTGCGCCAAGTAGACGATGGTTCGACTCCGGCAGAATGAAAGCACGACACGGTAAGAAGAGCATAAGAATGAAGGCAGGGCACGGAGCTGCTGTGCGCATGGCACTGGCTGCAAGAGGAAGCGTGGCTGTCCCTCGCTTCTTTGCCGGATTCACGTTAGCCCTCGTAAACAGAAAGTTCAACTTGCAGCTACTTGTGCTGCTACCCATTTCTCTTCCAGCTTTCCCTGGAAAGAAGTGTGCCCAGCTTTATGCTTGGAGATGCAGAGATGACAGTGGTAGATGCAGCGGAGACTGGAAATACAGAGTGCAGCCGAGAGTTTCTGCTGCTTTGACGTGAGGCAAGGGGAAATGAAAGTGCAGCCCAGCAGAGGCTTTGACTGCTGGAGCCTTTTTCTTTGGCAGCAGCTGCTGCAAGTGGGCAAGGGAGCTGCGAGAGTGAACAAGGGGACGGTCGGTCTATGGGAGAAGGAAGCTGCCGAGGCGCAGTGTGTTGCGCTCAGTTTCAAGGCTGCCTGGAGGAGGGGGGGGTACTTGAAGAACGCCTTCTTTCTGGACGCCTCCTTCTGCCTGTGCTCCAGCTGCATGCACTCTGCAGCACGGAAGGTTTAAGAACCTGCTTCTGGCCAGCTTGTGTCCAGGAGTGCAAGGGCTGCGCCTTCCTTCCTGAAGCAGCCAGAGCATTCTCAGCTGAATGTGCTTGTGAAGCAGCTCTTGGCTGGACATGTGAAAGTCGCTCCCCTGAGTACACGAGCCCGGTGCCCAGCTGCTTGCTTCTTCGCCTTCTGTGCTCTGGAGAGAAGTGAAGCCCAGGCATGGCTTGGAGCTTTGCCGCTCTTCAGCGTGAGTACTGCACGCAGCCACAGTGTGCTGTGCAGGGATTTTCCTCAGCTCGACGGACAAGCATTTTCTTGCTGTTTCACCGAGTCCAAACTGTCCGTGTAGCTCTCGCTCAGCGAACTGCGTCAGGAGAGAAACACTTGCTGGAGTAGCTCTTCGCTGCGCAAGACTTTCAGCACAGCACCCCAATTCGGGCAAGGAGCAGGAGAAAGGAAGAGCATCTTTTCGTCCTGGCACGTTCTTCTGGGCGACACGCCTATCCGCCTCTTGGCTCCCTGCAAGGCTGTAAGCTTGGCGTTGTTACTGGCAAGTGGGAAGGCAAGGGGCAGAGAGCACCGCGATCTGTGCACCGCGCGCTGTGCAGGCTGTAAAGGAAAGAGGGCTACCACCAGGCTGTGCTGCAAATACAGCTTTGCACGCGACGCGGGTAAGCTCCGGGGAAGCTTGTTGACCTAAAAGTGTTCTCTGTGCCAGACAGAGCTGAGACTCTTTCCCTTGACATTTGGACGAGAAAAAAGACCGAGTATGCTGGTGTATGTCGCTGCGAGGGAAAGTGCATAGCCCAGGCGTGCTTCGGCAGAAGCAGTCGGCTGCAGCACTTGGCTGCCGGCAGAGTGCTCTGTGCGCCAAGTAGACGATGGTTCGACTCCGGCAGAATGAAAGCACGACACGGTAAGAAGAGCATAAGAATGAAGGCAGGGCACGGAGCTGCTGTGCGCATGGCACTGGCTGCAAGAGGAAGCGTGGCTGTCCCTCGCTTCTTTGCCGGATTCACGTTAGCCCTCGTAAACAGAAAGTTCAACTTGCAGCTACTTGTGCTGCTACCCATTTCTCTTCCAGCTTTCCCTGGAAAGAAGTGTGCCCAGCTTTATGCTTGGAGATGCAGAGATGACAGTGGTAGATGCAGCGGAGACTGGAACTACAGAGTGCAGCCGAGAGTTTCTGCTGCTTTGACGTGAGGCAAGGGGAAATGAAAGTGCAGCCCAGCAGAGGCTTTGACTGCTGGAGCCTTTTTCTTTGGCAGCAGCTGCTGCAAGTGGGCAAGGGAGCTGCGAGAGTGAACAAGGGGACGGTCGGTCTATGGGAGAAGGAAGCTGCCGAGGCGCAGTGTGTTGCGCTCAGTTTCAAGGCTGCCTGGAGGAGGGGGGGGTACTTGAAGAACGCCTTCTTTCTGGACGCCTCCTTCTGCCTGTGCTCCAGCTGCATGCACTCTGCAGCACGGAAGGTTTAAGAACCTGCTTCTGGCCAGCTTGTGTCCACGAGTGCAAGGGCTGCGCCTTCCTTCCTGAAGCAGCCAGAGCATTCTCAGCTGAATGTGCTTGTGAAGCAGCTCTTGGCTGGACATGTGAAAGTCGCTCCCCTGAGTACACGAGCCCGGTGCCCAGCTGCTTGCTTCTTCGCCTTCTGTGCTCTGGAGAGAAGTGAAGCCCAGGCATGGCTTGGAGCTTTGCCGCTCTTCAGCGTGAGTACTGCACGCAGCCACAGTGTGCTGTGCAGGGATTTTCCTCAGCTCGACGGACAAGCATTTTCTTGCTGTTTCAGCGAGTCCAAACTGTCCGTGTAGCTCTCGCTCAGCGAACTGCGTCAGGAGAGAAACACTTGCTGGAGTAGCTCTTCGCTGCGCAAGACTTTCAGCACAGCACCCCAATTCGGGCAAGGAGCAGGAGAAAGGAAGAGCATCTTTTCGTCCTGGCACGTTCTTCTGGGCGACACGCCTATCCGCCTCTTGGCTCCCTGCAAGGCTGTAAGCTTGGCGTTGTTACTGGCAAGTGGGAAGGCAAGGGGCAGAGAGCACCGCGATCTGTGCACCGCGCGCTGTGCAGGCTGTAAAGGAAAGAGGGCTACCACCAGGCTGTGCTGCAAATACAGCTTTGCACGCGACGCGGGTAAGCTCCGGGGAAGCTTGTTGACCTAAAAGTGTTCTCTGTGCCAGACAGAGCTGAGACTCTTTCCCTTGACATTTGGACGAGAAAAAAGACCGAGTATGCTGGTGTATGTCGCTGCGAGGGAAAGTGCATAGCCCAGGCGTGCTTCGGCAGAAGCAGTCGGCTGCAGCACTTGGCTGCCGGCAGAGTGCTCTGTGCGCCAAGTAGACGATGGTTCGACTCCGGCAGAATGAAAGCACGACACGGTAAGAAGAGCATAAGAATGAAGGCAGGGCACGGAGCTGCTGTGCGCATGGCACTGGCTGCAAGAGGAAGCGTGGCTGTCCCTCGCTTCTTTGCCGGATTCACGTTAGCCCTCGTAAACAGAAAGTTCAACTTGCAGCTACTTGTGCTGCTACCCATTTCTCTTCCAGCTTTCCCTGGAAAGAAGTGTGCCCAGCTTTATGCTTGGAGATGCAGAGATGACAGTGGTAGATGCAGCGGAGACTGGAACTACAGAGTGCAGCCGAGAGTTTCTGCTGCTTTGACGTGAGGCAAGGGGAAATGAAAGTGCAGCCCAGCAGAGGCTTTGACTGCTGGAGCCTTTTTCTTTGGCAGCAGCTGCTGCAAGTGGGCAAGGGAGCTGCGAGAGTGAACAAGGGGACGGTCGGTCTATGGGAGAAGGAAGCTGCCGAGGCGCAGTGTGTTGCGCTCAGTTTCAAGGCTGCCTGGAGGAGGGGGGGTGCTTGAAGAACGCCTTCTTTCTGGACGCCTCCTTCTGCCTGTGCTCCAGCTGCATGCACTCTGCAGCACGGAAGGTTTAAGAACCTGCTTCTGGCCAGCTTGTGTCCAGGAGTGCAAGGGCTGCGCCTTCCTTCCTGAAGCAGCCAGAGCATTCTCAGCTGAATGTGCTTGTGAAGCAGCTCTTGGCTGGACATGTGAAAGTCGCTCCCCTGAGTACACGAGCCCGGTGCCCAGCTGCTTGCTTCTTCGCCTTCTGTGCTCTGGAGAGAAGTGAAGCCCAGGCATGGCTTGGAGCTTTGCCGCTCTTCAGCGTGAGTACTGCACGCAGCCACAGTGTGCTGTGCAGGGATTTTCCTCAGCTCGACGGACAAGCATTTTCTTGCTGTTTCAGCGAGTCCAAACTGTCCGTGTAGCTCTCGCTCAGCGAACTGCGTCAGGAGAGAAACACTTGCTGGAGTAGCTCTTCGCTGCGCAAGACTTTCAGCACAGCACCCCAATTCGGGCAAGGAGCAGGAGAAAGGAAGAGCATCTTTTCGTCCTGGCACGTTCTTCTGGGCGACACGCCTATCCGCCTCTTGGCTCCCTGCAAGGCTGTAAGCTTGGCGGTGCTACTGGCAAGTGGGAAGGCAGGGGCAGAGAGCACCGCGATCTGTGCACCGCGCGCTGTGCAGGCTGTAAAGGAAAGAGGGCTACCACCAGGCTGTGCTGCAAATACAGCTTTGCACGCGACGCGGGTAAGCTCCGGGGAAGCTTGTTGACCTAAAAGTGTTCTCTGTGCCAGACAGAGCTGAGACTCTTTCCCTTGACATTTGGACGAGAAAAAAGACCGAGTATGCTGGTGTATGTCGCTGCGAGGGAAAGTGCATAGCCCAGGCGTGCTTCGGCAGAAGCAGTCGGCTGCAGCACTTGGCTGCCGGCAGAGTGCTCTGTGCGCCAAGTAGACGATGGTTCGACTCCGGCAGAATGAAAGCACGACACGGTAAGAAGAGCATAAGAATGAAGGCAGGGCACGGAGCTGCTGTGCGCATGGCACTGGCTGCAAGAGGAAGCGTGGCTGTCCCTCGCTTCTTTGCCGGATTCACGTTAGCCCTCGTAAACAGAAAGTTCAACTTGCAGCTACTTGTGCTGCTACCCATTTCTCTTCCAGCTTTCCCTGGAAAGAAGTGTGCCCAGCTTTATGCTTGGAGATGCAGAGATGACAGTGGTAGATGCAGCGGAGACTGGAACTACAGAGTGCAGCCGAGAGTTTCTGCTGCTTTGACGTGAGGCAAGGGGAAATGAAAGTGCAGCCCAGCAGAGGCTTTGACTGCTGGAGCCTTTTTCTTTGGCAGCAGCTGCTGCAAGTGGGCAAGGGAGCTGCGAGAGTGAACAAGGGGACGGTCGGTCTATGGGAGAAGGAAGCTGCCGAGGCGCAGTGTGTTGCGCTCAGTTTCAAGGCTGCCTGGAGGAGGGGGGGGTACTTGAAGAACGCCTTCTTTCTGGACGCCTCCTTCTGCCTGTGCTCCAGCTGCATGCACTCTGCAGCACGGAAGGTTTAAGAACCTGCTTCTGGCCAGCTTGTGTCCAGGAGTGCAAGGGCTGCGCCTTCCTTCCTGAAGCAGCCAGAGCATTCTCAGCTGAATGTGCTTGTGAAGCAGCTCTTGGCTGGACATGTGAAAGTCGCTCCCCTGAGTACACGAGCCCGGTGCCCAGCTGCTTGCTTCTTCGCCTTCTGTGCTCTGGAGAGAAGTGAAGCCCAGGCATGGCTTGGAGCTTTGCCGCTCTACAGCGTGAGTACTGCACGCAGCCACAGTGTGCTGTGCAGGGATTTTCCTCAGCTCGACGGACAAGCATTTTCTTGCTGTTTCACCGAGTCCAAACTGTCCGTGTAGCTCTCGCTCAGCGAACTGCGTCAGGAGAGAAACACTTGCTGGAGTAGCTCTTCGCTGCGCAAGACTTTCAGCACAGCACCCCAATTCGGGCAAGGAGCAGGAGAAAGGAAGAGCATCTTTTCGTCCTGGCACGTTCTTCTGGGCGACACGCCTATCCGCCTCTTGGCTCCCTGCAAGGCTGTAAGCTTGGCGGTGCTACTGGCAAGTGGGAAGGCAGGGGCAGAGAGCACCGCGATCTGTGCACCGCGCGCTGTGCAGGCTGTAAAGGAAAGAGGGCTACCACCAGGCTGTGCTGCAAATACAGCTTTGCACGCGACGCGGGTAAGCTCCGGGGAAGCTTGTTGACCTAAAAGTGTTCTCTGTGCCAGACAGAGCTGAGACTCTTTCCCTTGACATTTGGACGAGAAAAAAGACCGAGTATGCTGGTGTATGTCGCTGCGAGGGAAAGTGCATAGCCCAGGCGTGCTTCGGCAGAAGCAGTCGGCTGCAGCACTTGGCTGCCGGCAGAGTGCTCTGTGCGCCAAGTAGACGATGGTTCGACTCCGGCAGAATGAAAGCACGACACGGTAAGAAGAGCATAAGAATGAAGGCAGGGCACGGAGCTGCTGTGCGCATGGCACTGGCTGCAAGAGGAAGCGTGGCTGTCCCTCGCTTCTTTGCCGGATTCACGTTAGCCCTCGTAAACAGAAAGTTCAACTTGCAGCTACTTGTGCTGCTACCCATTTCTCTTCCAGCTTTCCCTGGAAAGAAGTGTGCCCAGCTTTATGCTTGGAGATGCAGAGATGACAGTGGTAGATGCAGCGGAGACTGGAACTACAGAGTGCAGCCGAGAGTTTCTGCTGCTTTGACGTGAGGCAAGGGGAAATGAAAGTGCAGCCCAGCAGAGGCTTTGACTGCTGGAGCCTTTTTCTTTGGCAGCAGCTGCTGCAAGTGGGCAAGGGAGCTGCGAGAGTGAACAAGGGGACGGTCGGTCTATGGGAGAAGGAAGCTGCCGAGGCGCAGTGTGTTGCGCTCAGTTTCAAGGCTGCCTGGAGGAGGGGGGGTGCTTGAAGAACGCCTTCTTTCTGGACGCCTCCTTCTGCCTGTGCTCCAGCTGCATGCACTCTGCAGCACGGAAGGTTTAAGAACCTGCTTCTGGCCAGCTTGTGTCCAGGAGTGCAAGGGCTGCGCCTTCCTTCCTGAAGCAGCCAGAGCATTCTCAGCTGAATGTGCTTGTGAAGCAGCTCTTGGCTGGACATGTGAAAGTCGCTCCCCTGAGTACACGAGCCCGGTGCCCAGCTGCTTGCTTCTTCGCCTTCTGTGCTCTGGAGAGAAGTGAAGCCCAGGCATGGCTTGGAGCTTTGCCGCTCTTCAGCGTGAGTACTGCACGCAGCCACAGTGTGCTGTGCAGGGATTTTCCTCAGCTCGACGGACAAGCATTTTCTTGCTGTTTCAGCGAGTCCAAACTGTCCGTGTAGCTCTCGCTCAGCGAACTGCGTCAGGAGAGAAACACTTGCTGGAGTAGCTCTTCGCTGCGCAAGACTTTCAGCACAGCACCCCAATTCGGGCAAGGAGCAGGAGAAAGGAAGAGCATCTTTTCGTCCTGGCACGTTCTTCTGGGCGACACGCCTATCCGCCTCTTGGCTCCCTGCAAGGCTGTAAGCTTGGCGGTGCTACTGGCAAGTGGGAAGGCAGGGGCAGAGAGCACCGCGATCTGTGCACCGCGCGCTGTGCAGGCTGTAAAGGAAAGAGGGCTACCACCAGGCTGTGCTGCAAATACAGCTTTGCACGCGACGCGGGTAAGCTCCGGGGAAGCTTGTTGACCTAAAAGTGTTCTCTGTGCCAGACAGAGCTGAGACTCTTTCCCTTGACATTTGGACGAGAAAAAAGACCGAGTATGCTGGTGTATGTCGCTGCGAGGGAAAGTGCATAGCCCAGGCGTGCTTCGGCAGAAGCAGTCGGCTGCAGCACTTGGCTGCCGGCAGAGTGCTCTGTGCGCCAAGTAGACGATGGTTCGACTCCGGCAGAATGAAAGCACGACACGGTAAGAAGAGCATAAGAATGAAGGCAGGGCACGGAGCTGCTGTGCGCATGGCACTGGCTGCAAGAGGAAGCGTGGCTGTCCCTCGCTTCTTTGCCGGATTCACGTTAGCCCTCGTAAACAGAAAGTTCAACTTGCAGCTACTTGTGCTGCTACCCATTTCTCTTCCAGCTTTCCCTGGAAAGAAGTGTGCCCAGCTTTATGCTTGGAGATGCAGAGATGACAGTGGTAGATGCAGCGGAGACTGGAAATACAGAGTGCAGCCGAGAGTTTCTGCTGCTTTGACGTGAGGCAAGGGGAAATGAAAGTGCAGCCCAGCAGAGGCTTTGACTGCTGGAGCCTTTTTCTTTGGCAGCAGCTGCTGCAAGTGGGCAAGGGAGCTGCGAGAGTGAACAAGGGGACGGTCGGTCTATGGGAGAAGGAAGCTGCCGAGGCGCAGTGTGTTGCGCTCAGTTTCAAGGCTGCCTGGAGGAGGGGGGGGTACTTGAAGAACGCCTTCTTTCTGGACGCCTCCTTCTGCCTGTGCTCCAGCTGCATGCACTCTGCAGCACGGAAGGTTTAAGAACCTGCTTCTGGCCAGCTTGTGTCCAGGAGTGCAAGGGCTGCGCCTTCCTTCCTGAAGCAGCCAGAGCATTCTCAGCTGAATGTGCTTGTGAAGCAGCTCTTGGCTGGACATGTGAAAGTCGCTCCCCTGAGTACACGAGCCCGGTGCCCAGCTGCTTGCTTCTTCGCCTTCTGTGCTCTGGAGAGAAGTGAAGCCCAGGCATGGCTTGGAGCTTTGCCGCTCTTCAGCGTGAGTACTGCACGCAGCCACAGTGTGCTGTGCAGGGATTTTCCTCAGCTCGACGGACAAGCATTTTCTTGCTGTTTCAGCGAGTCCAAACTGTCCGTGTAGCTCTCGCTCAGCGAACTGCGTCAGGAGAGAAACACTTGCTGGAGTAGCTCTTCGCTGCGCAAGACTTTCAGCACAGCACCCCAATTCGGGCAAGGAGCAGGAGAAAGGAAGAGCATCTTTTCGTCCTGGCACGTTCTTCTGGGCGACACGCCTATCCGCCTCTTGGCTCCCTGCAAGGCTGTAAGCTTGGCGGTGCTACTGGCAAGTGGGAAGGCAGGGGCAGAGAGCACCGCGATCTGTGCACCGCGCGCTGTGCAGGCTGTAAAGGAAAGAGGGCTACCACCAGGCTGTGCTGCAAATACAGCTTTGCACGCGACGCGGGTAAGCTCCGGGGAAGCTTGTTGACCTAAAAGTGTTCTCTGTGCCAGACAGAGCTGAGACTCTTTCCCTTGACATTTGGACGAGAAAAAAGACCGAGTATGCTGGTGTATGTCGCTGCGAGGGAAAGTGCATAGCCCAGGCGTGCTTCGGCAGAAGCAGTCGGCTGCAGCACTTGGCTGCCGGCAGAGTGCTCTGTGCGCCAAGTAGACGATGGTTCGACTCCGGCAGAATGAAAGCACGACACGGTAAGAAGAGCATAAGAATGAAGGCAGGGCACGGAGCTGCTGTGCGCATGGCACTGGCTGCAAGAGGAAGCGTGGCTGTCCCTCGCTTCTTTGCCGGATTCACGTTAGCCCTCGTAAACAGAAAGTTCAACTTGCAGCTACTTGTGCTGCTACCCATTTCTCTTCCAGCTTTCCCTGGAAAGAAGTGTGCCCAGCTTTATGCTTGGAGATGCAGAGATGACAGTGGTAGATGCAGCGGAGACTGGAAATACAGAGTGCAGCCGAGAGTTTCTGCTGCTTTGACGTGAGGCAAGGGGAAATGAAAGTGCAGCCCAGCAGAGGCTTTGACTGCTGGAGCCTTTTTCTTTGGCAGCAGCTGCTGCAAGTGGGCAAGGGAGCTGCGAGAGTGAACAAGGGGACGGTCGGTCTATGGGAGAAGGAAGCTGCCGAGGCGCAGTGTGTTGCGCTCAGTTTCAAGGCTGCCTGGAGGAGGGGGGGTGCTTGAAGAACGCCTTCTTTCTGGACGCCTCCTTCTGCCTGTGCTCCAGCTGCATGCACTCTGCAGCACGGAAGGTTTAAGAACCTGCTTCTGGCCAGCTTGTGTCCAGGAGTGCAAGGGCTGCGCCTTCCTTCCTGAAGCAGCCAGAGCATTCTCAGCTGAATGTGCTTGTGAAGCAGCTCTTGGCTGGACATGTGAAAGTCGCTCCCCTGAGTACACGAGCCCGGTGCCCAGCTGCTTGCTTCTTCGCCTTCTGTGCTCTGGAGAGAAGTGAAGCCCAGGCATGGCTTGGAGCTTTGCCGCTCTTCAGCGTGAGTACTGCACTCAGCCACAGTGTGCTGTGCAGGGATTTTCCTCAGCTCGACGGACAAGCATTTTCTTGCTGTTTCAGCGAGTCCAAACTGTCCGTGTAGCTCTCGCTCAGCGAACTGCGTCAGGAGAGAAACACTTGCTGGAGTAGCTCTTCGCTGCGCAAGACTTTCAGCACAGCACCCCAATTCGGGCAAGGAGCAGGAGAAAGGAAGAGCATCTTTTCGTCCTGGCACGTTCTTCTGGGCGACACGCCTATCCGCCTCTTGGCTCCCTGCAAGGCTGTAAGCTTGGCGTTGTTACTGGCAAGTGGGAAGGCAAGGGGCAGAGAGCACCGCGATCTGTGCACCGCGCGCTGTGCAGGCTGTAAAGGAAAGAGGGCTACCACCAGGCTGTGCTGCAAATACAGCTTTGCACGCGACGCGGGTAAGCTCCGGGGAAGCTTGTTGACCTAAAAGTGTTCTCTGTGCCAGACAGAGCTGAGACTCTTTCCCTTGACATTTGGACGAGAAAAAAGACCGAGTATGCTGGTGTATGTCGCTGCGAGGGAAAGTGCATAGCCCAGGCGTGCTTCGGCAGAAGCAGTCGGCTGCAGCACTTGGCTGCCGGCAGAGTGCTCTGTGCGCCAAGTAGACGATGGTTCGACTCCGGCAGAATGAAAGCACGACACGGTAAGAAGAGCATAAGAATGAAGGCAGGGCACGGAGCTGCTGTGCGCATGGCACTGGCTGCAAGAGGAAGCGTGGCTGTCCCTCGCTTCTTTGCCGGATTCACGTTAGCCCTCGTAAACAGAAAGTTCAACTTGCAGCTACTTGTGCTGCTACCCATTTCTCTTCCAGCTTTCCCTGGAAAGAAGTGTGCCCAGCTTTATGCTTGGAGATGCAGAGATGACAGTGGTAGATGCAGCGGAGACTGGAAATACAGAGTGCAGCGGAGAGTTTCTGCTGCTTTGACGTGAGGCAAGGGGAAATGAAAGTGCAGCCCAGCAGAGGCTTTGACTGCTGGAGCCTTTTTCTTTGGCAGCAGCTGCTGCAAGTGGGCAAGGGAGCTGCGAGAGTGAACAAGGGGACGGTCGGTCTATGGGAGAAGGAAGCTGCCGAGGCGCAGTGTGTTGCGCTCAGTTTCAAGGCTGCCTGGAGGAGGGGGGGGTGCTTGAAGAACGCCTTCTTTCTGGACGCCTCCTTCTGCCTGTGCTCCAGCTGCATGCACTCTGCAGCACGGAAGGTTTAAGAACCTGCTTCTGGCCAGCTTGTGTCCAGGAGTGCAAGGGCTGCGCCTTCCTTCCTGAAGCAGCCAGAGCATTCTCAGCTGAATGTGCTTGTGAAGCAGCTCTTGGCTGGACATGTGAAAGTCGCTCCCCTGAGTACACGAGCCCGGTGCCCAGCTGCTTGCTTCTTCGCCTTCTGTGCTCTGGAGAGAAGTGAAGCCCAGGCATGGCTTGGAGCTTTGCCGCTCTTCAGCGTGAGTACTGCACGCAGCCACAGTGTGCTGTGCAGGGATTTTCCTCAGCTCGACGGACAAGCATTTTCTTGCTGTTTCAGCGAGTCCAAACTGTCCGTGTAGCTCTCGCTCAGCGAACTGCGTCAGGAGAGAAACACTTGCTGGAGTAGCTCTTCGCTGCGCAAGACTTTCAGCACAGCACCCCAATTCGGGCAAGGAGCAGGAGAAAGGAAGAGCATCTTTTCGTCCTGGCACGTTCTTCTGGGCGACACGCCTATCCGCCTCTTGGCTCCCTGCAAGGCTGTAAGCTTGGCGGTGCTACTGGCAAGTGGGAAGGCAGGGGCAGAGAGCACCGCGATCTGTGCACCGCGCGCTGTGCAGGCTGTAAAGGAAAGAGGGCTACCACCAGGCTGTGCTGCAAATACAGCTTTGCACGCGACGCGGGTAAGCTCCGGGGAAGCTTGTTGACCTAAAAGTGTTCTCTGTGCCAGACAGAGCTGAGACTCTTTCCCTTGACATTTGGACGAGAAAAAAGACCGAGTATGCTGGTGTATGTCGCTGCGAGGGAAAGTGCATAGCCCAGGCGTGCTTCGGCAGAAGCAGTCGGCTGCAGCACTTGGCTGCCGGCAGAGTGCTCTGTGCGCCAAGTAGACGATGGTTCGACTCCGGCAGAATGAAAGCACGACACGGTAAGAAGAGCATAAGAATGAAGGCAGGGCACGGAGCTGCTGTGCGCATGGCACTGGCTGCAAGAGGAAGCGTGGCTGTCCCTCGCTTCTTTGCCGGATTCACGTTAGCCCTCGTAAACAGAAAGTTCAACTTGCAGCTACTTGTGCTGCTACCCATTTCTCTTCCAGCTTTCCCTGGAAAGAAGTGTGCCCAGCTTTATGCTTGGAGATGCAGAGATGACAGTGGTAGATGCAGCGGAGACTGGAAATACAGAGTGCAGCCGAGAGTTTCTGCTGCTTTGACGTGAGGCAAGGGGAAATGAAAGTGCAGCCCAGCAGAGGCTTTGACTGCTGGAGCCTTTTTCTTTGGCAGCAGCTGCTGCAAGTGGGCAAGGGAGCTGCGAGAGTGAACAAGGGGACGGTCGGTCTATGGGAGAAGGAAGCTGCCGAGGCGCAGTGTGTTGCGCTCAGTTTCAAGGCTGCCTGGAGGAGGGGGGGGTACTTGAAGAACGCCTTCTTTCTGGACGCCTCCTTCTGCCTGTGCTCCAGCTGCATGCACTCTGCAGCACGGAAGGTTTAAGAACCTGCTTCTGGCCAGCTTGTGTCCAGGAGTGCAAGGGCTGCGCCTTCCTTCCTGAAGCAGCCAGAGCATTCTCAGCTGAATGTGCTTGTGAAGCAGCTCTTGGCTGGACATGTGAAAGTCGCTCCCCTGAGTACACGAGCCCGGTGCCCAGCTGCTTGCTTCTTCGCCTTCTGTGCTCTGGAGAGAAGTGAAGCCCAGGCATGGCTTGGAGCTTTGCCGCTCTTCAGCGTGAGTACTGCACGCAGCCACAGTGTGCTGTGCAGGGATTTTCCTCAGCTCGACGGACAAGCATTTTCTTGCTGTTTCAGCGAGTCCAAACTGTCCGTGTAGCTCTCGCTCAGCGAACTGCGTCAGGAGAGAAACACTTGCTGGAGTAGCTCTTCGCTGCGCAAGACTTTCAGCACAGCACCCCAATTCGGGCAAGGAGCAGGAGAAAGGAAGAGCATCTTTTCGTCCTGGCACGTTCTTCTGGGCGACACGCCTATCCGCCTCTTGGCTCCCTGCAAGGCTGTAAGCTTGGCGTTGTTACTGGCAAGTGGGAAGGCAAGGGGCAGAGAGCACCGCGATCTGTGCACCGCGCGCTGTGCAGGCTGTAAAGGAAAGAGGGCTACCACCAGGCTGTGCTGCAAATACAGCTTTGCACGCGACGCGGGTAAGCTCCGGGGAAGCTTGTTGACCTAAAAGTGTTCTCTGTGCCAGACAGAGCTGAGACTCTTTCCCTTGACATTTGGACGAGAAAAAAGACCGAGTATGCTGGTGTATGTCGCTGCGAGGGAAAGTGCATAGCCCAGGCGTGCTTCGGCAGAAGCAGTCGGCTGCAGCACTTGGCTGCCGGCAGAGTGCTCTGTGCGCCAAGTAGACGATGGTTCGACTCCGGCAGAATGAAAGCACGACACGGTAAGAAGAGCATAAGAATGAAGGCAGGGCACGGAGCTGCTGTGCGCATGGCACTGGCTGCAAGAGGAAGCGTGGCTGTCCCTCGCTTCTTTGCCGGATTCACGTTAGCCCTCGTAAACAGAAAGTTCAACTTGCAGCTACTTGTGCTGCTACCCATTTCTCTTCCAGCTTTCCCTGGAAAGAAGTGTGCCCAGCTTTATGCTTGGAGATGCAGAGATGACAGTGGTAGATGCAGCGGAGACTGGAACTACAGAGTGCAGCCGAGAGTTTCTGCTGCTTTGACGTGAGGCAAGGGGAAATGAAAGTGCAGCCCAGCAGAGGCTTTGACTGCTGGAGCCTTTTTCTTTGGCAGCAGCTGCTGCAAGTGGGCAAGGGAGCTGCGAGAGTGAACAAGGGGACGGTCGGTCTATGGGAGAAGGAAGCTGCCGAGGCGCAGTGTGTTGCGCTCAGTTTCAAGGCTGCCTGGAGGAGGGGGGGGTACTTGAAGAACGCCTTCTTTCTGGACGCCTCCTTCTGCCTGTGCTCCAGCTGCATGCACTCTGCAGCACGGAAGGTTTAAGAACCTGCTTCTGGCCAGCTTGTGTCCAGGAGTGCAAGGGCTGCGCCTTCCTTCCTGAAGCAGCCAGAGCATTCTCAGCTGAATGTGCTTGTGAAGCAGCTCTTGGCTGGACATGTGAAAGTCGCTCCCCTGAGTACACGAGCCCGGTGCCCAGCTGCTTGCTTCTTCGCCTTCTGTGCTCTGGAGAGAAGTGAAGCCCAGGCATGGCTTGGAGCTTTGCCGCTCTTCAGCGTGAGTACTGCACGCAGCCACAGTGTGCTGTGCAGGGATTTTCCTCAGCTCGACGGACAAGCATTTTCTTGCTGTTTCAGCGAGTCCAAACTGTCCGTGTAGCTCTCGCTCAGCGAACTGCGTCAGGAGAGAAACACTTGCTGGAGTAGCTCTTCGCTGCGCAAGACTTTCAGCACAGCACCCCAATTCGGGCAAGGAGCAGGAGAAAGGAAGAGCATCTTTTCGTCCTGGCACGTTCTTCTGGGCGACACGCCTATCCGCCTCTTGGCTCCCTGCAAGGCTGTAAGCTTGGCGTTGTTACTGGCAAGTGGGAAGGCAAGGGGCAGAGAGCACCGCGATCTGTGCACCGCGCGCTGTGCAGGCTGTAAAGGAAAGAGGGCTACCACCAGGCTGTGCTGCAAATACAGCTTTGCACGCGACGCGGGTAAGCTCCGGGGAAGCTTGTTGACCTAAAAGTGTTCTCTGTGCCAGACAGAGCTGAGACTCTTTCCCTTGACATTTGGACGAGAAAAAAGACCGAGTATGCTGGTGTATGTCGCTGCGAGGGAAAGTGCATAGCCCAGGCGTGCTTCGGCAGAAGCAGTCGGCTGCAGCACTTGGCTGCCGGCAGAGTGCTCTGTGCGCCAAGTAGACGATGGTTCGACTCCGGCAGAATGAAAGCACGACACGGTAAGAAGAGCATAAGAATGAAGGCAGGGCACGGAGCTGCTGTGCGCATGGCACTGGCTGCAAGAGGAAGCGTGGCTGTCCCTCGCTTCTTTGCCGGATTCACGTTAGCCCTCGTAAACAGAAAGTTCAACTTGCAGCTACTTGTGCTGCTACCCATTTCTCTTCCAGCTTTCCCTGGAAAGAAGTGTGCCCAGCTTTATGCTTGGAGATGCAGAGATGACAGTGGTAGATGCAGCGGAGACTGGAACTACAGAGTGCAGCCGAGAGTTTCTGCTGCTTTGACGTGAGGCAAGGGGAAATGAAAGTGCAGCCCAGCAGAGGCTTTGACTGCTGGAGCCTTTTTCTTTGGCAGCAGCTGCTGCAAGTGGGCAAGGGAGCTGCGAGAGTGAACAAGGGGACGGTCGGTCTATGGGAGAAGGAAGCTGCCGAGGCGCAGTGTGTTGCGCTCAGTTTCAAGGCTGCCTGGAGGAGGGGGGGTGCTTGAAGAACGCCTTCTTTCTGGACGCCTCCTTCTGCCTGTGCTCCAGCTGCATGCACTCTGCAGCACGGAAGGTTTAAGAACCTGCTTCTGGCCAGCTTGTGTCCAGGAGTGCAAGGGCTGCGCCTTCCTTCCTGAAGCAGCCAGAGCATTCTCAGCTGAATGTGCTTGTGAAGCAGCTCTTGGCTGGACATGTGAAAGTCGCTCCCCTGAGTACACGAGCCCGGTGCCCAGCTGCTTGCTTCTTCGCCTTCTGTGCTCTGGAGAGAAGTGAAGCCCAGGCATGGCTTGGAGCTTTGCCGCTCTTCAGCGTGAGTACTGCACGCAGCCACAGTGTGCTGTGCAGGGATTTTCCTCAGCTCGACGGACAAGCATTTTCTTGCTGTTTCAGCGAGTCCAAACTGTCCGTGTAGCTCTCGCTCAGCGAACTGCGTCAGGAGAGAAACACTTGCTGGAGTAGCTCTTCGCTGCGCAAGACTTTCAGCACAGCACCCCAATTCGGGCAAGGAGCAGGAGAAAGGAAGAGCATCTTTTCGTCCTGGCACGTTCTTCTGGGCGACACGCCTATCCGCCTCTTGGCTCCCTGCAAGGCTGTAAGCTTGGCGGTGCTACTGGCAAGTGGGAAGGCAGGGGCAGAGAGCACCGCGATCTGTGCACCGCGCGCTGTGCAGGCTGTAAAGGAAAGAGGGCTACCACCAGGCTGTGCTGCAAATACAGCTTTGCACGCGACGCGGGTAAGCTCCGGGGAAGCTTGTTGACCTAAAAGTGTTCTCTGTGCCAGACAGAGCTGAGACTCTTTCCCTTGACATTTGGACGAGAAAAAAGACCGAGTATGCTGGTGTATGTCGCTGCGAGGGAAAGTGCATAGCCCAGGCGTGCTTCGGCAGAAGCAGTCGGCTGCAGCACTTGGCTGCCGGCAGAGTGCTCTGTGCGCCAAGTAGACGATGGTTCGACTCCGGCAGAATGAAAGCACGACACGGTAAGAAGAGCATAAGAATGAAGGCAGGGCACGGAGCTGCTGTGCGCATGGCACTGGCTGCAAGAGGAAGCGTGGCTGTCCCTCGCTTCTTTGCCGGATTCACGTTAGCCCTCGTAAACAGAAAGTTCAACTTGCAGCTACTTGTGCTGCTACCCATTTCTCTTCCAGCTTTCCCTGGAAAGAAGTGTGCCCAGCTTTATGCTTGGAGATGCAGAGATGACAGTGGTAGATGCAGCGGAGACTGGAACTACAGAGTGCAGCCGAGAGTTTCTGCTGCTTTGACGTGAGGCAAGGGGAAATGAAAGTGCAGCCCAGCAGAGGCTTTGACTGCTGGAGCCTTTTTCTTTGGCAGCAGCTGCTGCAAGTGGGCAAGGGAGCTGCGAGAGTGAACAAGGGGACGGTCGGTCTATGGGAGAAGGAAGCTGCCGAGGCGCAGTGTGTTGCGCTCAGTTTCAAGGCTGCCTGGAGGAGGGGGGGTGCTTGAAGAACGCCTTCTTTCTGGACGCCTCCTTCTGCCTGTGCTCCAGCTGCATGCACTCTGCAGCACGGAAGGTTTAAGAACCTGCTTCTGGCCAGCTTGTGTCCAGGAGTGCAAGGGCTGCGCCTTCCTTCCTGAAGCAGCCAGAGCATTCTCAGCTGAATGTGCTTGTGAAGCAGCTCTTGGCTGGACATGTGAAAGTCGCTCCCCTGAGTACACGAGCCCGGTGCCCAGCTGCTTGCTTCTTCGCCTTCTGTGCTCTGGAGAGAAGTGAAGCCCAGGCATGGCTTGGAGCTTTGCCGCTCTTCAGCGTGAGTACTGCACGCAGCCACAGTGTGCTGTGCAGGGATTTTCCTCAGCTCGACGGACAAGCATTTTCTTGCTGTTTCAGCGAGTCCAAACTGTCCGTGTAGCTCTCGCTCAGCGAACTGCGTCAGGAGAGAAACACTTGCTGGAGTAGCTCTTCGCTGCGCAAGACTTTCAGCACAGCACCCCAATTCGGGCAAGGAGCAGGAGAAAGGAAGAGCATCTTTTCGTCCTGGCACGTTCTTCTGGGCGACACGCCTATCCGCCTCTTGGCTCCCTGCAAGGCTGTAAGCTTGGCGGTGCTACTGGCAAGTGGGAAGGCAGGGGCAGAGAGCACCGCGATCTGTGCACCGCGCGCTGTGCAGGCTGTAAAGGAAAGAGGGCTACCACCAGGCTGTGCTGCAAATACAGCTTTGCACGCGACGCGGGTAAGCTCCGGGGAAGCTTGTTGACCTAAAAGTGTTCTCTGTGCCAGACAGAGCTGAGACTCTTTCCCTTGACATTTGGACGAGAAAAAAGACCGAGTATGCTGGTGTATGTCGCTGCGAGGGAAAGTGCATAGCCCAGGCGTGCTTCGGCAGAAGCAGTCGGCTGCAGCACTTGGCTGCCGGCAGAGTGCTCTGTGCGCCAAGTAGACGATGGTTCGACTCCGGCAGAATGAAAGCACGACACGGTAAGAAGAGCATAAGAATGAAGGCAGGGCACGGAGCTGCTGTGCGCATGGCACTGGCTGCAAGAGGAAGCGTGGCTGTCCCTCGCTTCTTTGCCGGATTCACGTTAGCCCTCGTAAACAGAAAGTTCAACTTGCAGCTACTTGTGCTGCTACCCATTTCTCTTCCAGCTTTCCCTGGAAAGAAGTGTGCCCAGCTTTATGCTTGGAGATGCAGAGATGACAGTGGTAGATGCAGCGGAGACTGGAACTACAGAGTGCAGCCGAGAGTTTCTGCTGCTTTGACGTGAGGCAAGGGGAAATGAAAGTGCAGCCCAGCAGAGGCTTTGACTGCTGGAGCCTTTTTCTTTGGCAGCAGCTGCTGCAAGTGGGCAAGGGAGCTGCGAGAGTGAACAAGGGGACGGTCGGTCTATGGGAGAAGGAAGCTGCCGAGGCGCAGTGTGTTGCGCTCAGTTTCAAGGCTGCCTGGAGGAGGGGGGGTGCTTGAAGAACGCCTTCTTTCTGGACGCCTCCTTCTGCCTGTGCTCCAGCTGCATGCACTCTGCAGCACGGAAGGTTTAAGAACCTGCTTCTGGCCAGCTTGTGTCCAGGAGTGCAAGGGCTGCGCCTTCCTTCCTGAAGCAGCCAGAGCATTCTCAGCTGAATGTGCTTGTGAAGCAGCTCTTGGCTGGACATGTGAAAGTCGCTCCCCTGAGTACACGAGCCCGGTGCCCAGCTGCTTGCTTCTTCGCCTTCTGTGCTCTGGAGAGAAGTGAAGCCCAGGCATGGCTTGGAGCTTTGCCGCTCTTCAGCGTGAGTACTGCACGCAGCCACAGTGTGCTGTGCAGGGATTTTCCTCAGCTCGACGGACAAGCATTTTCTTGCTGTTTCAGCGAGTCCAAACTGTCCGTGTAGCTCTCGCTCAGCGAACTGCGTCAGGAGAGAAACACTTGCTGGAGTAGCTCTTCGCTGCGCAAGACTTTCAGCACAGCACCCCAATTCGGGCAAGGAGCAGGAGAAAGGAAGAGCATCTTTTCGTCCTGGCACGTTCTTCTGGGCGACACGCCTATCCGCCTCTTGGCTCCCTGCAAGGCTGTAAGCTTGGCGGTGCTACTGGCAAGTGGGAAGGCAGGGGCAGAGAGCACCGCGATCTGTGCACCGCGCGCTGTGCAGGCTGTAAAGGAAAGAGGGCTACCACCAGGCTGTGCTGCAAATACAGCTTTGCACGCGACGCGGGTAAGCTCCGGGGAAGCTTGTTGACCTAAAAGTGTTCTCTGTGCCAGACAGAGCTGAGACTCTTTCCCTTGACATTTGGACGAGAAAAAAGACCGAGTATGCTGGTGTATGTCGCTGCGAGGGAAAGTGCATAGCCCAGGCGTGCTTCGGCAGAAGCAGTCGGCTGCAGCACTTGGCTGCCGGCAGAGTGCTCTGTGCGCCAAGTAGACGATGGTTCGACTCCGGCAGAATGAAAGCACGACACGGTAAGAAGAGCATAAGAATGAAGGCAGGGCACGGAGCTGCTGTGCGCATGGCACTGGCTGCAAGAGGAAGCGTGGCTGTCCCTCGCTTCTTTGCCGGATTCACGTTAGCCCTCGTAAACAGAAAGTTTCAACTTGCAGCTACTTGTGCTGCTACCCATTTCTCTTCCAGCTTTCCCTGGAAAGAAGTGTGCCCAGCTTTATGCTTGGAGATGCAGAGATGACAGTGGTAGATGCAGCGGAGACTGGAACTACAGAGTGCAGCCGAGAGTTTCTGCTGCTTTGACGTGAGGCAAGGGGAAATGAAAGTGCAGCCCAGCAGAGGCTTTGACTGCTGGAGCCTTTTTCTTTGGCAGCAGCTGCTGCAAGTGGGCAAGGGAGCTGCGAGAGTGAACAAGGGGACGGTCGGTCTATGGGAGAAGGAAGCTGCCGAGGCGCAGTGTGTTGCGCTCAGTTTCAAGGCTGCCTGGAGGAGGGGGGGGTACTTGAAGAACGCCTTCTTTCTGGACGCCTCCTTCTGCCTGTGCTCCAGCTGCATGCACTCTGCAGCACGGAAGGTTTAAGAACCTGCTTCTGGCCAGCTTGTGTCCAGGAGTGCAAGGGCTGCGCCTTCCTTCCTGAAGCAGCCAGAGCATTCTCAGCTGAATGTGCTTGTGAAGCAGCTCTTGGCTGGACATGTGAAAGTCGCTCCCCTGAGTACACGAGCCCGGTGCCCAGCTGCTTGCTTCTTCGCCTTCTGTGCTCTGGAGAGAAGTGAAGCCCAGGCATGGCTTGGAGCTTTGCCGCTCTTCAGCGTGAGTACTGCACGCAGCCACAGTGTGCTGTGCAGGGATTTTCCTCAGCTCGACGGACAAGCATTTTCTTGCTGTTTCAGCGAGTCCAAACTGTCCGTGTAGCTCTCGCTCAGCGAACTGCGTCAGGAGAGAAACACTTGCTGGAGTAGCTCTTCGCTGCGCAAGACTTTCAGCACAGCACCCCAATTCGGGCAAGGAGCAGGAGAAAGGAAGAGCATCTTTTCGTCCTGGCACGTTCTTCTGGGCGACACGCCTATCCGCCTCTTGGCTCCCTGCAAGGCTGTAAGCTTGGCGGTGCTACTGGCAAGTGGGAAGGCAGGGGCAGAGAGCACCGCGATCTGTGCACCGCGCGCTGTGCAGGCTGTAAAGGAAAGAGGGCTACCACCAGGCTGTGCTGCAAATACAGCTTTGCACGCGACGCGGGTAAGCTCCGGGGAAGCTTGTTGACCTAAAAGTGTTCTCTGTGCCAGACAGAGCTGAGACTCTTTCCCTTGACATTTGGACGAGAAAAAAGACCGAGTATGCTGGTGTATGTCGCTGCGAGGGAAAGTGCATAGCCCAGGCGTGCTTCGGCAGAAGCAGTCGGCTGCAGCACTTGGCTGCCGGCAGAGTGCTCTGTGCGCCAAGTAGACGATGGTTCGACTCCGGCAGAATGAAAGCACGACACGGTAAGAAGAGCATAAGAATGAAGGCAGGGCACGGAGCTGCTGTGCGCATGGCACTGGCTGCAAGAGGAAGCGTGGCTGTCCCTCGCTTCTTTGCCGGATTCACGTTAGCCCTCGTAAACAGAAAGTTCAACTTGCAGCTACTTGTGCTGCTACCCATTTCTCTTCCAGCTTTCCCTGGAAAGAAGTGTGCCCAGCTTTATGCTTGGAGATGCAGAGATGACAGTGGTAGATGCAGCGGAGACTGGAACTACAGAGTGCAGCCGAGAGTTTCTGCTGCTTTGACGTGAGGCAAGGGGAAATGAAAGTGCAGCCCAGCAGAGGCTTTGACTGCTGGAGCCTTTTTTCTTTGGCAGCAGCTGCTGCAAGTGGGCAAGGGAGCTGCGAGAGTGAACAAGGGGACGGTCGGTCTATGGGAG